>NC_056747.1:1339378221-1339655721 GCF_019279795.1 Protopterus annectens
GACAGAGTTGTGAATCATAATTCTTTGAAAGCTGTATTTCTTTTTAAGTATGCCTTTTGCCCCTACCCCAAAAAGCAGCAACTCTAGAGGCAAAGTTTTGGGTCTGAACCCCCCCCCCCCCCCACAAGCGGCACATAGGGGATGCACGCCCCTTAAAAAAAAAAAAAAAAAACACAGAACTTAAGAAAAGTGTGAGTTTTGCTATTCTGATGACTCACAATCTTGAGAGTCAAAACATTGACAGCCATTCAGAACTAATTATCTGCCTCTCCAGTAACTTAAACAAGCACCCCCACTCTACTGCCACATAACCCTCAAATTCCCTACGCACAGAAAATACAGAATGATACAAAGTCTCCATTCATCTGTAGAAATACCTATGCTCTCTTATATGCCTGAATTAGATGGCAAATTCTAGATAAAAGACACTCGATCGACTAAACTATGCTAACAATACAATCTAGTGCTTGTCACAAAAAGGAAGAAAGTAGCAAACTAGACATTCCTTCACTGCATACTCTGAGACACTGAGCAAACTGCAGTCAAAGGTTACTCCTGAAAACGGGATTTATGCCTAACACTGTGCCTGGTATATAAAGTAGACTGCTAACTGGAAAGCAGCCAAATGGTTCTTGCCACAGAAAGAAGTCTTGGTCTTAGTATTTAAAATAGTGAAACACACTTAACTGTAGAGCTAAATGCCTAAGTCACTTGTTTCTTGCTTTTTTTCTACAAATGCTGCTATACGCCACAGAATTAACAGACACACAAAGTAATGGTACGCAAAACACAAGGATCTGAGCACAGTTACTGAGCATACCATAGGGGAATTAGCCCACATGATACATAGTAAGTTGCAAAGACAGAAATTCTCAGAATAAACTACTAAATCTCCAAAAGATCAAAGAACAGGAGTGAAAAAAAACCTGCTAGAATCTCCTTTTGTTCTGACTGAGTGTGCTTCTCAAACAATCTGGGAATACAGAGCTAAGCTAATAAGTACATTTTTGCCACTTTTTAACTGTTCAGAGTTGAATAAAACAATAACTGAATTTAGTTCAGTATATAGTTTGAATAAATTGCATTTATTTAAACTGTATTTGCTTTAATACTGCTACACACTCAAGTGTGCTAGCTTGCACTGCACTTGAATTGTTTTTAGTGCTGTTTTAGCCTTTTTTTTTTTTTGTGTTAAAAAAAAATTTCTAAGCTTGTTTCCTGCCTTGCCTGTAACTAGTCTAGCCCAGACACAGATTTGCTGTATCCAGGACTGTATGTAAGCTTCTGAGCCCCCAAAGCCTTTCTGTGTTGGAGGGAAGCCTTCTAGCTTATCACTGGGAGTGGCAAGCACTAGGTAGCCCATCTACCACAAGAGGACTAGTTTCTGGCCCAGAAATTTTAGTTTATTGGCCGTTTGGGCAGTTTTCCCATCACTTTCAACTTTCAGGTTTATAAGTCCACTTTTGCGCTCGTTTCCCGCCTTTCCTGTAACTGATTTAAGATGTACCTCCCTGGACTACATGAAGAGAGACACTGAGGAGCTCTCTGATCATGTAGCCCAAGCTGGTATGACCCTGACCTTGAGTAGCATACTACCTTCACCTAGAATGATACCACAATACAAAGACAAAATGATCAATTTCAACAATTGACTAAGCTTCTGGTGTCATTCTTAGGGGATCCAGTGTCTGTCTGCCTGAGATGACATGATAGACAAGCCTCGCTGTTTCACCAGAGATGGTTTGCACCTGTCACCCCTAGGCTTTCTAATACTGGCCAAGGCTCTTGCCATCCCCATAGTGCCTTTTTTAGGCAAGGCTCAAAGGACAAACCAACCACTGTAACCAGCACAGGTAACCAAAAACTAAGGGTAATGCTACTCAGCGCCAGAAGTCTCAACCTCAAAATGCATGCACTCGAGGCACTCCTCAGTATGGAGAAAATCGATGTTTGTGCAGTGATGGACACCTGGTTCAAGGCTCCAGAGAGCACCCCAGCACTACCAGGTTACAATTCATATCATACCTTCTGGCCTCAGTTACTGGATTGCAATACAAAGGCCGGAGGGTGTATCCATATTCATCAAGGATACCCACATCTCCAGGTTAGTGGCGCAGCACGATGCCCCAGAGATCATCCATGCGCAACTATCAGCAGGCAAAACCACATTTCAAGTCGTAGCCTGTTATAGATTGCCCACCATGTCCCAAGATGCTCACTCAGCATTCCTTGAGGCATTGGAAAATATAAAGGTCCTACCCAACACCATAATTTTGGGTGATTTCAACTACCCTGGTATAGACTGGGCGAACTACCAAAGTTCTAACTCCTATGCCCAGCGGTTCATAGAATTTATAAATTCAAATGCCCTCGAACAACTGCTATGTTCTCCCACTAGAGGGGACAACATATTGGATTTAGTCATCACAAATATGGGCGCCCATTGTACCACACCCGTTATCACTCCCCCTCTGGTCAGATCAGACCACAACTGATAACCCTGGACATCCTCACCCCTCCACCTCCCCCAGTCAAAGAAACCATTGTAAAAAACCTTTCCAAAGCAAACTTCAAACTACTTGCATCAGAAGTGGAAAGCTTCACTATTCCCTTGCAGAAGGATAATGATATCCAGGATGCAGAATCCTACAACAAGGCACTCTATACGCATCTTCAGGATTGCATGGACCGTGCTATCCCAAATAAAACCAAGACTTCTTCCTCAAGCAAGAAGGAACCAGTCTGGTGGACCCTGGCCATAAGCAAACTATACAATAAAAGGAGGAGACTTATACAAAAAAAGGCCAAATCTCAAGTAGAAAAATCATCCCTGATCAGCATTAGTAAGAAATTGAGGGCCCTCATCAAGTCAACTAAAGCCAATTTTGAAAAGAAAGTTGCCAAGGATGCCAAGGATAACCATAAGGCCTTCTATGGTTATGTCAAAAACCTAAATGGCAACGCTCAGGTCTGTTCTGAGCTAGTACAAAATGGAACAAAATACACTGACCCCACTGACATTGCCAACATCTTGGCTGACAGGTTCAGTGCAAATCCCCCCCCCCCCCCACCATCTACAAAGCCTATTACTATTCCAGGGGATTGTGCAACTCCAATTATTACTGATACGTTGGTTAATAAAGCTCTATCTAAAGCTAGAAACACTGCCTCCATGGGACCAGATGGTGTCCTGGGCTGTGTCATACATGAGCTCCAAAATGAATTAACCCTGCATCTGAATACCCTGTTCAGTCTCAGCCTCACGACAGAATATGTGCCCATAGAATGGCACACAGCAACGGTAGTTCTGCTGCACACGGGTGGGCCCACAACCGACCCTGGGAACTACCGACCAATAAGCCTGACCAGTCTGATCTGTAAGGCAATGGAGCGAATCATTATGGAGCTCATAAATGGAGAGATTGGGAACCTCCAAACACTTGACCCCACACAGTTCGGAGGACAGATCATGCCTCCTGAACCTGGTGGACTTCTTTGAGACAGTTACTCAGGCAATAGATAAGGGAAAGGAGGTACACACGGCTTACCTTGACCTTGCTAAAGCATTTGACACCATTCCCCATTCGGGTATTATTGATAAAACTCACCAACCTGGGCATAAAACCTTACGTCACAAGATGGATCGCAAACTGGCTCTCAGACAGATCCCACAAAGTAAGAGTAGCGGGATCTATGTCCGAATCCAGGCCAGTAACGAGTGGTGTGCCTCAGGGCTCTGTCCTGGGGCCCCTCCTGTTTGGCATATACTTTTCAGAAGTACAGGCAAGCACTGAAGGGCTGTGGCTGACCAAGTTTGCGGACTGCAAATTGGGTGCTACAATAGAATCTCTGGCCGACATGGATATCTTCCAGAAGGGCCTTAATGAGACTGATGCATGGTGTCAAAGCCATGGTCTCAAGCTAAATGCTAAAGAATGTGTAGTAATCCCCTTTGGAAAAAACCCACGAACTACCACACAGGAGGTAATCCCCTGAAATCTGAAGAAGTAATAAGGGATCTGGGGACCCAAGTAGATAGTCAGCTTTCCTTTGATAACCATGTTGCCAAGGTGGTTAGAAAATCCTTCTGTGTGACCCATCCGATCACGAAAGGGTTCGCATCAAGATCTAAGGATGTAGTGGTGCCCCTCTACTCTTCCCTCATCAAACCCATTATTGAGTACAATGCACCAATTGGAATGTACCTGGCTAGGCATCTCCAGCAGCTGGAGAGACCACAGAGGTACCTCACTAAGAGGATTACTGGCCTCAAACAGTTGCCCCATGCAGCAGGATTGAAAAAACGAAGGCTTTTCTCTGTTGCATACCGCCTTCTCAGAGGCGATCTCTGTCTAACATACAGATCCATGTCCAACCCAGAACTATTGAACATGCTCCATCTTAGCAAAACAAATCTACTCAAGCTACACGCTCTAGGGATATAAACCTCAGCACAACAATGAACAGAACATGCTGGAGGGATAAATTCCCTTTGCAAAGATTTCCCTTGCTATGGAACAAGGTCCCGATCTACATAAGACAGAGCCCCTCACTATCACTCTTCAAGAGGAACCTTGATGAGTGGATGGGAAACAGAAAGTTCACATCAGGGATCATACCAACAGCTCTACTAGATAGGGGCCAAGGGTACTAGCTGCTAGATCAAGGGCCTAGGGAAATTACCAAAGGGGCGGTGAATACCACACAACGCGGTTGAGCTAATATATGCCTTCGGGCAGATAGCCCAGTACTTACCTATGAACCTATAGTCTAGTTCAGATATAGATTTGCTGTACCCAGAACTGTTTGTAAGCTTCTGAGCCCTGAAGCCTTCTAGCTTATCATTTGGAGTGGTAAGCACTAGGTAGCCTACCTACCACAAGAGGAGTGGTTTCTGGCCCAGAAATTGTAGTTTATTGGCCATGTGTGCAGTTTTTTTCCATCTCTTTCAACTTTCAGGTTTAAAAGCCCTCATTTGCACTTGTTTCCCACCTTTCCTGTAACTAGCCTAGTCCATATACAGATTTGCTGTACCCAGGACTGTTTGTAAGCTTCTGAAGGGTGCCAAAAAGTCTGCTCTTCAATTTTTCTCTTAGATCTGCTAGTTCTCTCCTCTCCTGCACTTTTACTAGCTTATTCTTGTAGCAATTATTGTAGCACACAAATGTGCTACCAGCACTAAACGTTCTACAAGAAAACAGTTCCAGTACTTACTATTAATGCCCACCCCTCCAGGCATGTCTAAAGATCAGTTCCCCGTTCTTTCTCCTATTAACCTGGTGAACCTGGGCATCCAGAGGCAATGTAGCGACTGCCTCATGTAAACTGACAACCCTCTCCTCCTACCTTCCAGCACTCAGACTTACAAGACATGCACTTATATATCCAAATTGGAAGCCACGCACTCTCCAGCCAAGACCGGAATAGCTGGCCAAGAGGAGAAGGTCAACACTTGCACCACACCACATGGAACACATAGCCCTCCAGAACACACACCAGCACTGCCTTCACATAAAAACACAAATCACACATCCATCTTCGCGGAGGCTCTCAATAAAAATCTAACCAAACAGCAGAGAACTCCAAGGCAGAAAGGCACTCGACTACCACAACACAACACTAATCACGAGACACATAACTCTCCTAAACAGTTTGCCACTCAATCAAAGCCTCTAAGGCAAAACAGCATGCCCAACACACTAGTCAAATGTGACTCAATAGTGAGGCACACTGATGTCCCACTCACTAGGCTGAATAAGGAAAAAGCAACAGTCAGCTGCCTGTCAAGTGCCACGATCCACCACATAACGCATGCACTCAGGTCCCTCAACAGCAGGTACAAATATGACTCTGTCACTGTACATGTAGGTGTGAATGACCTGAGAAGTACCTCCCTGGACTACATGAAAAGAGACAGAGGAGCTCTCGGAGTATGTAGCTCAGGCGGGTATGACCCTAGCCCTGAGCAGCCTCCTACCATCACCCAGAATGATACCAGAGTACAAGCAGAAAATGATTGATTTCAACAACTGACTTAAGTTTCTGGTGTCATTCTAAGGGGATCCAGTATCGGTCTGCCTGGGACAACATGATTGACAGACCTCGATGCTTTGCCAGAGATGGCCTGCATCTTTCACCCCTGGGCTTTCGGATACTGGTCAAGGCACTTGCCAGCCCTATAGTGCCTTTTTAGGCGGTGCTCCAAAGACCAAATTACCACCGTAACAGCTACAAACAAATGTAATCTGAGGGTCATGTTGCTCAACTCTAGAAGTCTAAATCACAAAATGCACTCACTCAAAGCACTCCTTAAAATGGAGAACATCGACATTTGTGCTGTAACAGAGACCTGGTTCAAGGCAGCAGAAAGCACCCCTGCACTACCAGGCTATAGCTCATTCCACACCTTTCAGCCCCAGAACTCAGACCGAAGCTCCAAAGGCAGTGGTGTTTCTATATTCATAAAGGATGCGCACACCTCCAGACTGGTAGCCCAACATAACACATCAGATATACTTCAGGTACAGCTAACACTGGGTAAGACAGCAATTCAGGTCATAGCCTGCTATAAGCCCCCAACCATGTCCCAAGACTCACACTCCACGTTCCTAGGCACCCTGGAGAATATTAGGGTCCAACCTAACACTCTCATACTGGGCGACTTCAACTACCCCTCCATTAACTGGGAAAACTACTCATGTACCAATACACTTGCCCAACGTTTCCTGGAATTAATTAATTCCAATCCCCTGGACCAGCTCGTTCTTACCCCCACTAGAGGCAGCAACATCCTTGACCTGGTCATTACTAACATGGGCGACTGCTGCTCTACACCAGTAGTTAACTCCTTCCTGGTTAGATCCTACCACAAACTAATCACCTTGGAAATCCACATCCCTCTCACCCCAACCCCCCCACACACAAAACTAACCACCATGAAAAACTTCTCCAAAGCTAACTTTGGGCTCCTAAAAACAGAGGTGGCTAACTTCATAGCACCCATGCAATTGGAGAAAAGTTGCATGACCGCTGGATCATACACCAATGCATCGTACGAACATGTACACAAATGCATGGATCTCGCCATACCCAATAGAACCAAGATGATCTCCTCCATAAAATGGAAGCCAATCTGGTGGTCCCCTGCCATAAACAAACTGTACAACAGAAGGAGGAATCTGATGCAGAATAAGGTGAAGTACTTAGGTCCCAGGGTCAGTAGTCGCTCATCCTTTGTGGAGATAGATGACTGTAGCAGTGCGCCATGCGGTAGGGACAAAACCTGAGGTGAGGCTGTGATTGAAGAGGGCACACAGGTGAGGTGCCAGTCTGTAGTTCATGCAGCACACAGCCGGGGATATTGTCAGGCCCCATAGAAGCTGTATTCTTGGCCTTGGACAGTGCTGTTTTAACCTGTGCAGCAGTAACAGTGGGTGCCTGGCAATCTACTGTATTCTGACTGGTCTCTTGGTGGTGGTGGTGGTGGGGGGACCAGGCAAATCTGGGTATTGCCATGGATTTTCTTTACATAACTACAGGCCTTGTGGTTGTCTTTACTATCTGCCGCAATTCTGTTTTCATAGCTAACGTTAGAGGATTTGATAAGGGATCTCATCTTTTAGTTGAGGCTGATAAGGGAGTTTTTTCAGTCTTGGGACTTAACCTTATTCCACATCAGTTTCCTCCTTCTGTTGTAGAGTACTGCAATCATTGTTTCAAGTTTCTTGTATTGGAGATAATCAGCCGGAGTATAACAAGTGGTGACATCAGGAATAAAACCAAACAGTGCGAGATGAAATGGATTATTACATTGAGAGCGGACAGACATCCCGGTCTTAATGATCATATATCTTTAAGATATTTCTTAGATCACGTGATCGCTGCCACTGAGTTAATTTGCTTCAGCGAACTGTTTAAATGATTTGTTTGTATGAGAAATTTGTATTTGTTCTGAAGAAGCGATTTAGTTTGTGAAAAGTGCTTACCATTTTTTTCTTTTAATAAACTGTTAATAGCAGCCTTGTTGGTCGGAAAGTTCATTCTTTGTACACTATTTTGAGATTTTCCTGGCAGAAGTGGCAGGTTCCAAAGGGTGTCCATGGAGGAGGAATGGCTCTCCTAGGAGATCTCGGGTGCAAGGTACCTTTCAGAAATCGCTTAGCAGCAGAGAGGAAAACCTGGTTGGGGGGGGGGCATCCAAAGGCAGGCAGGCTAGGACTGCAGACAGATACTTTAATGCTCTGAACAAAAGTTTTAGAAAATTACTGCAGCACTACAGGAGCACAAGACATAGCTGGATCCTGTTTTTTTTTTTGTCATACAGGTATTCCAGGAACCACTTCCATGTGTTAGGCCTCCTGGCCTCCAGTAATATGTGAGTTACCTGAGGAACAACTGACCGTGTGGTCCTAACTTGAAACATTCTGTGCTATTAGAAACAGTGCTTTGAGGGTAGCCCCGGAGGCTCTTCAGATACTAATCTTCATGGGGACCACTGGGATAGATGCTAACATGTACTGCAGTGCCTTATGGAAGTATTCATAGGTTCATAGGTAGGTACTAGGCTATTGGCCCTAGGGCCTATATAAGCCTAGCCAAAAGGTACCCTAGATTTCGCCACCCAAGAAAATTATTTTCCTGTGCCACTGTCGAGCAGAATCACAGAAGTGATCCCCGGGGTGAATTTCCCATCTCCCATCCAATCATCAAGACTTTTTCTTGAAGAGTGCTAATGAAGAGCTTTGTTTGACATAGATAGGTAGTTTGTTCCAGAGTATGGGAAGTCTCTAGGACAGGAATCTATCCCTCCAGCATGTTCTGTTTATTTTGTGGTGACAAGGTTTAGGTCCCTAGAATGTGTAGCTCGTAGGGATTGGGATTTCTTTAAGAAGAGCATGTCCAACAGCTCTGGGTTTGACATAGCTTTGTGTGTTTGGCAGAGATCGCCTCTGAGTAGGCTATATGCGACGGAGGAAAGCTGCAGTTTTTTGAGACGGTCTGCGTAGGGCATCTGTTTGTAAAATTTGGGTTTTAGGTGAATCTCCTTGTTTCAGAGGCAACATCAAAGCTTGCAGTTTTAAGATTAACCTAGCATTTGTTAGCAATCTCAGACTACATGCTCTTACAAAGGTCTTGCTGTATGAAGGTGACAGGCTCATTTTCTAACATTTCAATAACATGCCCATGATTAGAATGAAATAAAAGTATAGCTAAGGGTTTTTTGCAGCTTTCCCAGATGACATACCTGAATAAGGCAGCTTTCCAGCTATGGACAGATGTAGATGCACCTCATCCTCAGCTGTGTAAAGACTCGTACCAAGCAACAGGAGAAAAATCTGGTACAAACAAAAGGCCAAAGGGCAAGGATATCAACTGAAAATGGGAGGTCTCCTGCAAAGACTGAGACACTGTCAACAGTAATGAAGAACACTTGACTCTTTTAGTGTTGTCTCCATACCTGTCAAAATAACATGGCAGCAATGCAATTCAACAGCTGCCATGGTATTTTCAGAGGTGCCAGTGACTGGTTCTGTGGTAACTACACTAAACACAATGCGGTCCATCAAGTTACTTGTATGACTTACCTGCATTTTTTCAAATTTTACACGTAGGGGCTCTGGCCCCCTTAAATAACACCCCACTCTTTATGTGCAAGATACAGCTGGTTGAGAAGGGTGGCATCCCCCCTTACAAACAGAATTAGTGAAATAACTGTACATCTTCCTAGGACTGGTAAACCCGAACATTGAGTGCTCAAATTTCATCAACTTGCTAACAATCAACAAATGCACTGTACAGTCACGATCAGTATTCAGGTTTAAATTTTTTTTCTACACACACACACACACACACACAGCCTCTCCGTGAGCAGATGAGCCACAAAAGCTGAATACTGAGTAAACAAAAGATAGCCATCTACTTCTCTACTTGTCTATCTGTGTAACTACCTACTTAAAGAGCTACCTATCGATGTAGCTACCCAAGTAAAATAACACCTAAATGTTAATGGGGGGAAAAGTAGGTCATGAAGCAACAGACAACTCTGCCCGATTGTATAACCATTTCACTGTGATTATGGACGAACATTTTTCAATGGTTCTTCGGAACACCAGTACGGTCTGTAATGCTTGGGAACAGTAACATGGAAGACGACATTCTTTATGTGCATAGTAAGCAGAAGGATATTCTTTAACATAGTAGAAGAAAGATTACAGGGTCAGTATTCTGAATTTGTTTCACAGCCACAAAGCCGTTCACACTGAAGGGTACTGGATGTCAAGAAAAGCCTTGAGAATGCACCTTTTACATTCATTGCTTATATGTCTTGCACACTCAGTAAGAGGATTGGTGTAGCTAGACGCAGCTTGTTCTCTGGAGAGGTAACATTCCTAGAAAAGGTAGGAACAGAGGAACTCCACAGTGTGGCTCAAGACCAGAGTTCCTCTTACCCACAAAATACAAATGTTCCCCAAAACTAGATATTCTCTCTCTAAGGTTGGGAAAGGAGAAGGAGACTGAAGAGGCTGGTGGGCACCAATGCTGCCGTCTCTAGTCTATATGGCCTTGCTATCTGCTCTGACCCCTCTTTCCTTCTACATTTAGCATCATTACATGCCAATTTCCTATAAAAGGGCCACTGTTTAGGTGAGTAAACTTTTTTACAAACTCTTGTCCAACAGTCTCCTCCCCTCATTTGGGAAAATACTGGACCTCATGTCTTGATTCTACCCAGAATCCTATGAAACCATAAAAAGATACGATTGCTGGACTTCATCAAGGAGTTTCTCTACAGCTGCTTTACACTGCTTTTGTACCCCACAAAATCAGTCAGGCTTTTTGGCTGCAGCAGGGTGGAAGTCTGGTTCTATGGAGACAGTAATAAAAACTTCTTCAAAGGCTTACAGCACCTTGGTGAGGGCAGAAGACTTGGGTTCTTCTACTACTGGCAGTCCATAATATCTTCTTTGTGCGTCATTCCCCCTTAAAAACTTCCTATTATAATTACGAGTCTTCATAATGTAGATTTCCTCTGAGGCAGAACAAATTACTGGTATCACCGTTAGTACTGTAGCTCTTCAATCTTGTCTGTCTATGCCAAATCCTTCTCTTCCACATTAGAGGCAGACAACTTTTTTGGACATGAGTCTCTCTGTTTTCTCTTATGACATAATATCTGATGTGGAAATTAAATGGTCTGAAGAAGCAACAGTGGGGCTCACTGCTAATCGGGAACATGCTCCCCTACAATCCTTTCATACTCGAACAAAACAAGGGTTGAAGCAGGCATCTGTGCAGCTGGTGCCCACAGATGAGATGCCTGGGTGTTGCTGCTGGCAGAGTTAGAGGCCAAACAGCGGCAGTGACAGGCCAGTGGTTGAAACAGAACTCCAAACATGATGGAAAATCCACTAAAATGCTAAGAAAGCCAAGAATCCCAAGAGTACCTGGTGCAGGATCTTCTCTGATGAATGATGACACCCCACCCCCAACCTGTACGGGAAATGGTGACTGGCTGTGATGCACCTGTTAAACTTCTAAGGCATGGCTAAAGTCATACACTGTTTGCCTTTTTAGTACATTTGGGGCAACTGTCTGTACAGATACATGGATCAAGGGTGGACACATCAGCTTCTGGAGTAGAACTCCCAGGCCTAACTGAACCAGTGAGGCCCTTATGCCAACTTCCTACCCACAAATTGTGTCATCTTCCTCAGATTTTCCATATTATACTTATCCTGCCTCTGGGATTCTCTGAATAGTTTCCTTTGCTGTGCACTGGCAGAGGATTCAGTCTGTTGTAGGAGGGGAAGAAGTACCACTGATTTCCTAAATTCTACAGAAGCCCTAAAATTTTGTACTTTTATATTCACTCTTAGGTGTTACCTCTGCAAGACAAAATAATGTAAATTACAATGAGGATGTTCTCTACCTATCTTCTCTGGCATATCGGTTTAAAATTTTTTTTTCGAAGGTCATCATCAGTTCCCTAAAAATGACCAAATAGCCAGTTCTAGCCAAAAAAGGCTAAACAAGCACAACAATATGATAAAGAATAGGCAAGTGCCAAAAATGACCAAAACATGACAGTCACCTATTTTGAAGCTTTGAATGAAAGTCACTGATAGCCTTCAATGAGGGAGATGACCTCTCTCTGGCAAAAACAAGAGGAAGACAGCACAAGTTACTCACTCTTGCTTTAGAATTTAGTTTTTCGGCTGATGTCCTTGAGGTGGGAGATAACACTGTCCCAAAAACATGTTTGGGTTGGGAGGTGCCTATGTCCCTACTTTGGGGCTGTGCAAGTGTTCCTTTCGTCTTGTTGGAAGAATGCCAGCCTGTGGCTAAGCCCTATACTATAAACATACTGCAGATCAGCATCCCCTGGAACCACAAATGCAGACCAGCATCACCTAGAATCACAAACGCAGACCAGCATCACCTGGTACCACAGATGCAGCTCAGCATCGCCTGGTACCACAGATGCAGACCAGCATCGCCTGGTACCACAGATGCAGACCAGCATCGCCTGGTACCACAGATGCAGCTCAGCATCACATGGTACCATAGATGCAGCTCAGCATCACCTGGTACCACAGATGCAGCTCAGCATCACCTGGTACTACAGATGCAGACCAGCATCACCTAGAACCACAAATGCAGCTCAGCATCACCTGGTAGTACAGATGCAGCTCAGCATCACCTGGTACCACAGACGCAGACCAGCATCACCTGGTACCACAGATGCAGCTCAGCATCGCCTGGTACCACAGATGCAGTTCAGCATCACCTGGTACCACAGATGCAGCTCAGCATCACCTGGTACCACAGATGCAGCACAGCATCACCTGGTACAACAGATGCAGCTCAGCATCACCTGGTACCACAGATGCAGCTCAGCATCACCTGGTACCACAGATGCAGCTCAGCATCACCTGGTACCACTGATGCAGACCAGCATCACCTGGTACCACTGATGCAGACCAGCATCACCTGGTACCACAAACAGAGACCAGCATCACCTGGTACTACAAACCCAGACCAGCATCACCTGGTACCACAGACACAGACCAGCATCACTTGGTACCACAGATGCAGACTAGCATCACCTGGAACCACACATGCAGCTTAGCATCACCTGGTACCACAAATGCAGCTCAGCATCACCTGGTACCACAAATGAATACAAATGTCAAACAAAATCTGTAGTCTATTCCTCTCAATGAACTTTCCTCAGTTAACTGGTTCTACATAAAACTATGCAACTAGGAAAAGAAAGAGACTACTGTACACATACAAATACTCAATTTATCTGGGAAGAGCACTACCTCATTAGAAACAAGTACTAAAAGCTCATAATTATTGCACATAGGATGGGTAACACCAGTCTCTAACCAAATGGGATAGAGTAATTCAAGCACAAAAAGGGAAACTGCCTAGGCTTAAAGTGGCCTGCAAGGGCAGCTAGCCTAGTACTTACCTATGCACCTACAAACCCAAGGGCAGCTAGCTTAGTACTTACCTATGCACCTACAAACCCAAGGGCAGCTAGCCTAGTACTTACCTATGGACCTACAAACCCAAGGGCAGCTAGCCTAGTACTTACCTATGCACCTACAAACCCAAGGGCAGCTAGCCTAGTACTTACCTATGCACCTACAAACCAAGGGCAGCTAGCCTAGTCCTTTTATATGCACCTACAAACCCAAGGGCAGCTAGCCTAGTACTTACCTATGCACCTACAAACCCAAGGGCAGCTAGCCTAGTACTTACCTATGCACCTACAAACTCAAGGGCAGTTAGCCTAGTACTTACCTATGCACCTACAAAAAGGGCAGCTAGCCTAGTACTTACCTATGCACCTACAAACCCAAGGGCAGCTAGCCTAGTACTTACCTATGCACCTACAGACCCAAGGGCAGCTAGCCTAGTCCTTTTATATGCACCTACAAACCCAAGGGCAGCTAGCCTAGTACTTACCTATGCACCTACAAACCCAAGGCAGCTAGCCTAGTACTTACCTATGCACCTACAAACCCAGGGACAGCTAGCCTAGTACTTACCTATGCACCTACAAACCTATGAAAACAGCCAGAATGACTTTCTTAGGCAAAGGAAAATTCATCTGCTTCTGAATTGAAAAGCTTCTTGCACAAGATAAACCATCTAAATGGTACAGGTAAAAGTAACCATCTCAGTGGTACAGATAAAAATACACACAACCTCAAACTGCTGTGTAATGAGAATGAGGAAATCATTACATTTTTTTTTTCATATTTGTTTGGCAAGCAGTTAACTTCTTTACTAAGCACTTCATCATTCAGACCAATTCAGCCTCTGTCTCCTACTTAACCACTCAGCCATTAAACGTGTTGGATTCTTCACACAGTTTACCTTCTGTCTGTTGACCTTGACATTAACCCATGCCTGAAGGAAATTCCTTTTTTTTTTTTTTTGTAAGGGAATGCTCCGATTTGCTGCTTCCCTAATTCTCTAAGGTCTGTAATACCTTTGTATTCCATGGCACATCCTGTAAATCTTTAACTGGCAAGCTCTGTAATACTTTTATATTCCGCGGCACATATGATATATCTTTCACTGGCAAAAAACATTCTTCCTGAATTTTTGAAAGGTTCAACAGTTGTCTCTTTTCTAAAATTTGACTTCAGGTCTTATGTAGACCACTAAATAATTCTGTCTATACTATCAATCCCTGTTCAAAACATGCATGTCCACAGCTAGAGGGCTTGGCTTTACTGGCCTGAAATTGTCCATAAATAGACTTAAAAGTAAAAGAAAAAGTCACGGACATTCAGAATTCCCATTTAGATGAAACACCTGATATCTTTAAGGGGTAATTTGCATATATCCCATATTGCCTCTGATAAAAAATGTTTAAGGTATCGCACAGTGGAAAGTCTAGCTTTGCTGGATTTTTCTTTGTGTGTTTTTTAATCTATTCAAAACATTGGAAAAAGCTGTGTCTGACTAGTTGAAGCATTTTTCTTTAAATGCAGGCTACTATCAGAATATCTGCACATCTCAGATAAGGCACACCCAGCACTGCTACAGTGCTGCTTAAAAATAGCAATCATCTACAAAACTATACATATGAAGCAGTGAACAGTTACTGTCTGTGTTCAAAGACATGGCCAAAGCACCCAATTTGTTTATAGAAAATTAATGCAATATAACACAAGGCTGTACGAACGCCGTCAGCTGTAAAATATGTTGCAAGTCAATCAAGGAACATAATCAATTCACCATGTACAAGTAAACCTCTGGTTCAGTGACATGAGTCAAAATATCAGTTTTCAAAAAAAAAAAAAAAGAGAAATCAAGGCCATGGTCCCCCAAACCCCAAAAAGTCTCCATACAGTAGTATACTAAGATAGTCCATCCCCGATCCACACAGGAGAGGTACTGATTCAATGAAGATATACAGATCTCGATGTCTGGCTTGACCAAAGTGCTAATTTTAGTGCAGCCACACACAAGGTACTGTTAAAATTTACAAATCTGCTATAAAGTAGATCACCTTCTGATCATACAGGCAAACACAGCTCTACACAAAGGCATTAATACTGCCCAAATTAGAATACTGGCTACCAGTCACAGCACTGAGTTCAAATTCCAATCTGCAGAAGTTACAGAACTCGCTAGGTACAATCTGTAGGTTCACTAGCACCTTACTAAGCACCACAGCATATCTAAAAAAAAGGCAGACTGGCTGTATATTACATACAGTGCCGAGCTGCTCACTTCTGCATTACTTTGCAAACTGCCACATTTACGAAGCACTGTTCCTCTCTGGGAAGAGCAACAAAAGGCAGAGTACCATGCTGGTTTGCATACTGATAAGCAACGGCTTTTCTAAAATTAAAAATATCTTAATATGCTCTAGAAAGAAGCAACCGGGAGCATCCTATTTTTGCCATTAAAAAGCAGAATTCCTTTCGAGCATGCATCTTCCTTGTTAAACTCAAGGCACACTGACACCCAAGGCAAAGACAACAATGCCATCACTTTAAAGCCTACACTCTATTTCAAAACTCTGGAATACCCTCCCCTCACACATTAGCATCTTAAGACTCCATTAGGACCTTCAAATTCCCTTTAAAAAACATCTTCTCAACACCCATATCTGTCCCTGCTGCCCCCCCTAAAACTTACATACTCTACTCTGATATTTTAGCTCTTATCTCATACTATCTAAAGACTTTTTCATACTTCTCCCCTCTGCTTCACTACATGCCATCCTCATTCCCCAAACTCCATACTTACCATCCCCCACTATCTGCTCTGCATCCCCCGTCTATCTCCCCTGCCTAACTAGCCTCCTTCCTAGCAACCTATCTCTCTGCTCCCTACGCCATAAACATTAAAATGAAATTGTCCTCTTACTCCTATCCCACACCCTCCATCATCTCCCTCTGTCCACTACCACCCCCACTTCCCTCCTATCAGCTCTTCCCTCTGGTTCATAGGTTGGTACTAGGCTATCGGCCCTAGGGCCTATACAAGCTTAGCCATAACAATTTCTTGGACACTTCTTCCCACAATATTTACCCTTTCTTCCCTCTGCTATTACGCTTCCTCAATTTCAATAATCCTTAACTGAAAGCAACTCTGTAAACCTCTAACTGTAAATGTACTACTCTTTACAAAATAAGCCTATTATGTGTACTTCTGAATGCAGCAAGGCATTACTACTTAATGAATCACTCAACCATACCACACAAATACATTTGTGCATCAGAAAACATCTACTTAGCTAAATAGTGTTTATCTGTATCCAAACAGAAATCAAGATGTATAATCACCTGGCTATTGTCAAATGTTTTATGCATTTTATGTGCAGCTCTTCTTCCTGGGCCTCTGCTGAAAATGGATTTCTGACCCAGTCGGACTTCCCCGGTCAATAAATAAATAAAGGGGGGGGGGCAACTGGGAATCTAGACTGGAGTTTAGGGAGTTATTTTGGCAGTTGAAAACTGATGCCAGTAGACCCCCAGGTCTTAATGATAATATTAGTATTCATAGTGTCTTGAAATTAAGACAAGTAAAATTGTAAGTAGTTAAAGGAATGGGTTTTAAATACATTGGATGATATTTGGTAAAAATGTTCTTTTAGGAAGGGTAGTTTAAATTGTACATTTATTACAATGAACTTCCTTACTGGTTACAGTGTTTCCTTTTTCTTTACTACATATACATGTATGTGGATTTTCTATTTAACAACGTTCAATATATTTTTTTTTTCGGGGGTTAACATTTTTAGTGTGTTTATTGCAGTCTATGAGCATTAAGGATGGTTCATGTACACTTTTACATTAGTTTAATTTTGGTTAGATCTGTTTTAATGTTGGAACAACAACAGTTAATGTTTTTAATTATGCAGTATAAACAAGTAAATTCTTAGTTTTAGAATGTGTAAATCTATATATTTAGATTTATATGTAACTTGTATTGGTTTTAATACTTGTTGCATCTAAGAGATGCAACATATTTTTGCAACTCTGCTTATATTTGGTGTAGGGTATCATTAATATTATTATTGGTTAATATAATGAGCCAATTATTCAATTAATTTAATTTACATTGTATATATAAGGACGGCATTCTTTAAGCATTGTTGTTCTGAAGAAGCTTTGTATTCAACAAAGGGAAAGCACGCTCAACAGTTATTCATTCCGTTTTTGTTTCTTGGGGCTGAATTGGCTTAAGCTTTTATTAGAATAAAGAAGAGTTTTGAACATTGGTTGCTGGTTCCTTCACCTGTTTTTTACCTTGGATTTAGTTTTATTGGCTTGTGACTGGTTGCATTTTTCAATAAATAAATAAACAATAGTGGATATATCACTTCTTTGTTATCACTCTACCTCTCCATAACTTCATCTTTCTGACCAAGCCAGACAGTTGCTTACTGCTGTTCTACTGCTAAGTGTTGTTACTAATGGTACACTATCACATGCTAAGTGTTATTACTAATGTTACTAGTTACAGCAGACTATCACATGGCAGATGTTCATGTCTGCTTACTGCTGTTCTTCTGCTAAGTGTTGTTACTAATGGTACACTATCACATGCTAAGTGTTATTACTAATGTTACTAGTTACAGCAGACTATCACATGGCAGATGTTCATGTCTGCTTACTGCTGTTCTTCTGCTAAGTGTTGTTACTAATGGTACACTATCACATGCTAAGTGTTATTACTAATGTTACTAGTTACAGCAGACTATCACATGGCAGATGTTCATGTTTGCTTACTGCTGTTCTTCTGCTAAGTGTTGTTACTAATGGTACACTATCACATGCTAAGTGTTATTACTAATGTTACTAGTTACAGCAGACTATCACATGGCAGATGTTCATGTTTGCTTACTGCTGTTCTTCTGCTAAGTGTTGTTACTAATGGTACACTATCACATGCTAAGTGTTATTACTAATGTTACTAGTTACAGCAGACTATCACATGGCAGATGTTCATGTTTGCTTACTGCTGTTCTTCTGCTAAGTGTTGTTACTAATGGTACACTATCACATGCTAAGTGTTATTACTAATGTTACTAGTTACAGCAGACTATCACATGGCAGATGTTCATGTTTGCTTACTGCTGTTCTTCTGCTAAGTGTTGTTACTAATGGTACACTATCACATGCTAAGTGTTATTACTAATGTTACTAGTTACAGCAGACTATCACATGGCAGATGTTCATGTCTGCTTACTGCTGTTTTTCTGCTAAGTGTTGTTACTAATGGTACGCTATCACATGCTAAGTGTTATTACTAATGTTACTAGTTACAGCAGACTATCACATGGCAGATGTTCATGTCTGCTTACTGCTGTTCTTCTGCTAAGTGTTGTTACTAATGGTACGCTATCACATGCTAAGTGTTATTACTAATGTTACTAGTTACAGCAGACTATCACATGGCAGATGTTCATGTCTGCTTACTGCTGTTCTACTGTTAAATGATGTTACTAATGACTGTAGACTATCAAATAGCAGAGATTCATGTCTGCTTGCTGCTGTTCTACCACTAAATGCTGATGCTAAGGTTACTAGTTACAGCAGAATATCACGTGACAGATCTTCATGTCCCCTTACAGCTGTTCTACTGCTAAATGTTGTTACTAATGTTATTAGTTACACTACACTACCGCACGGCAGATGTTCATGTCTGGTGTTGTTACTAGTTATGGTAGGCTATCACATGGCAGATGTTCACTTCTTCTTACAGGTGTTCTACTGCTGTTATTACTAAAGTTACTAGTTACGGTAGACTATTACATAGGAGATGTTCATGTTTGCTTACTGCTGTTCTACTGCTAAGTGTTTTACTAATGTTACTAGTTACGGTAGACTATCGCATGGCAAATGTTCATGTCTATTTACTGCTGTTTACTGTTTTACTTTAAGTATGCACTGTTCTCTTCTAATATTTGTTCATTGTCTGGTACTAGGAATGTAGTACAGCAGACCATTAAGGAGCCTAGCCCAAAATGCCCCAAAGCACTGACTGTTTAAGTGACTTGCTCAAGTTCGCACAGTAGACAAAGGTGGAAAGATTCAAACCCTGGCCCCTTGGCAGAGAAAGCAGCTCATTACAAAGTCAGGGTTTTAGTCCTCTAAGCTAACTGCCAGACTAGGTCACAGCTGAGAAGGTTGTGGCTAAAAAAAGGCCAAGGTCCAGCACACTCAGCCGTGAACTAAGTATGTAAAATGAAGTGTCTTCCAGGAATATTTGGGAATATAGTGCTAACCAATACAAGGCACAGTTAAGTTACTGCAAGCTGGCATGTGTTTCATATCTATAAACAAAAGGAGGTTGCGACAAACTGAACCTGTATGCTACCAAAGCAATGTTAAAAAAATGAAAAATACTTTACGGACCTTCTCAAAAAACACTCTACAAGTCACACAGATAAGAAAGTGATAATATGTACAGCAGAAAACATATTTACAGATATAAGACGTAGTTAGGTGTTGCACATGGAATTTAAACTACATTAAAATGTGCCCTATATTTTTTATGACAAAGATTAATTTCAGAATTGCAAAAATTCAGGTAATTACTTTTCCCTCCTATAAAATGATGGGCAATTATTTTTTCTCCTGCATGCCACACTGCTTAGTGCTCTCCTGGGGTTATGTAAATGATGGATTAACTATCTGTCTGAGGTCAAACATCAATAGACCAAGATGGCAAACACAATCCTTTAAATGTTTAATTAAAAAGTGTTTCAAGGCAAACAAACAGACAAAAATAGAACTTAAGAATGAAGTTCTCCATGCCAGAAAGAGACCCTCTGAGCAGGATGACTCAAACCACAAAACAGACTTTTTTTTTTGAGGAACTGAATGCTACCTACCAGGAACCCTAGAGCGCAAAAAGTAGAGGAACTTTCCATTTTTGGAATGCATGATGGCTCTGTCGATAAACTCCACCACCGAGTGACACCGGTCTTCAAACTTTGGATGACACCACAGACTGAAGGTTCCTGAGAACAAAGAAGAAAAAGTAAAATGTGGTTAATTAAAATTTAGTAAAGGTCTGATCCCTCCTTTCCATACCAGTATAAAATGAAACCAGATTAATTTCAGCTACCAAGTAGGTTACACACTGCATTATGACACAAATTAGAATTTCATCACAAAGGTCTTGGCCCTTGTATAAATGTATATTATTCTGGCCCAGTTTATTCTGTTGTACACCACCCTGTCTTACCTAGTTATTTTTAATTAGTACACATTCAGTTAAATGTAGCCCATCTTAAATTTCAACAAGCTATTTACACAGATATGGAGTGGGATGCACTGACCACTGCAACAGTCATTCTACCTCCTTCACTGACCAAAAGTAAGTTCCTGCCAGGTGACTTAAATTAATCTGACTCTGCCTGTTTATAAAATCAACAAGCAGCTTCCAACATCAGATTGCACACTCCTTTGCTACCATCAAGTTTTTATCGCAATTTATATATTTATTTGTACTTGTTAACTGTTAGAGAATCGATCCACATGAACCTTTTTCAGGTCAACCCAGAAGCTATGCCTGGTTAAACAACTTTCTCAGAGTCGCACAGTCTGCAAAAGGACATTGAGGGAATCAAACCCTGGAGCATAAAACACAGTTTGTTAACAGATCATAGCCTTAAATAATTCACTGAACTGTAATAATTTTATATCACTAACTTCAAATAAGCTCTACTCTACAAACTGAGTGAAATAATTCTGTTTAGACCAATGAAACAACATTACCTCTCTTGAACATAAGGGCTGGCATATTTTAAACACTTAAAGTGGAGGTTTCACACACACTGTTCAAAATCATCTTCCACTGAGGAGTCTGAAACCTTCACTCAGTAACGTCTTTCGAAGGCCAAGCACAGTATTTGTTATTTAACCAATCATAATGAGCCACTATGACTCAAAGAATTTAAGACTGAATGACTGCATTTCAGTTATGCAGGCTGTCTCCAGACTGCAGCTGCCTGTTAAAACAGGGATACATATGGATGACAGGTAAGGGATGGCTTCCCCATTAACAGATTTTTTATTTATTTATTAAGTTACCCTTTTGTTAATCGGGTTAGTTTTACTAGGACAGCAGCCTCTTTCAGGGGAGACCTGAGGTGGTATTTACAGTAAGTACTAGGGGAAATTTAGCCAGGGCACTGGGGAATGTCCCCTACTCGTTAATGTCGTGAGTGGGACCCATTTTGAAGGAGCATTTCCTGTTTCCGTTCCAGGCATAGAGGCTGCCCAGAAAAACAGGGAGAAACAGGGAGGCAGACGGAGAGAAAAGTAGATAATGAAGTGGTGAAAGAAATGGAGGAGAAAGTAAATATTGAGACCTGAGAATGTGTGCAGGATTCTGAGGAAATGTTCCAAAAAATCTGTTTGATGGAGATGAGTCAGCAAATGATGGATGTATAATTACAACTCTTCAGTCAGGAGAGTTGCGAGATGAGTTACTTAAAGAAATGGTGATGCAGGGTGAACCAGAAAATGAAGGAGATGTTTCCTGGGGGACATTATGGAGAAAATTCAAAAGGAGAATGCAGAGACAATCCTGAAGAACAGTGGTGAGATGAAAAAAAAAACATACGCAGACAAAGTAAAAGGAGGCAAATGTGAAGCAGCAGAAAAGAAGGCAGAAGAAAATGAAAAAGTATGTGGTAAGAATTCAAAGTAAAGAAGGCAAAGAAATAGATGGGTGTGAAGGGTTGGGAGGGTGGCCTAATGGTTAAGGTGTTTGCCTTACAAACACAAGGTACAGGGTCTGAGTCTCACAAGGGGTAATTGGCTAGGCTTACAATGGCTCGCAAGGACAGCTAACCTAGTATGAACCTATGAAGTGTGGGAAAATTTAATAACTTTTTTCAGTGTAAAAGCACAAGAGATAAGAGCATTTATTCTTAAGAAACATGTGACATTATAACCGAGACCGTTTTTTCAGTGGAACATTTTCTTGGAGAATATGAAAAAAGAAAGACTGTAACCCATGGAATCTTTACAGGAAATATGAAAAAAGAAAGAACTGTAACCCACGGAATCTTTATAGGATAAAAGCATTTAACAGGGAAACAAAAAAGAACATTCATGTACAATTTCTAACAAGGGTAAAAAGAGAGTTTAAAAGGACATCTGAAAATGTTATGTAAAGAAATACTGGACATTGCAATAGTTTATGACAAAAGGGGTTTATGGACTGGTGGCTGGGATATCATGCTTAAATAAGAGAAAAGATTACACATATACCAAGCATGATAAATGTGGAGGTTAACAAGGGTGCTGTGAAATACTGGGGATAACCCAAAACGTGTTTTTTTGTGGAAAAAGAAGGACATTTGATAATTAACTCCAAACTGTAAAAACTAGCGTGATAAAACCTACTCAAACTGAGGCTTACTCTTCTTGCTGCTTGACAATCAGTCTTCTGAGAAGCTCAGGCTAGCTGCTGACACAATCTCTAAAACAGCTCCATCACTCCGTAACAGAAGGAGTACATTCTCAAGATTTGCAAAATTTCCTACATCACCCCATTACATAAAGGCAGTACACCTCTACTGACTTCTCCAATTACAGGCCTACTGCCATGTTATCTCCACTATCCAAAATTCTAGAGAAATGTATCCATTCCCAACTCATGCCTTACTTAATTTCCAGTAACCTTCTAACTAATTCCCAACATGGCTTTAAACCCAACCACAGTACCAATACAGCTCTCTTAAGCTTCACAAACGCCATCAACCATTTCAGAAACAGCCATCTAGTCTCCTCCATTTTCCTTGATATGTCTACAGTTTTTGATACAGTCTCCCATTAGAAACTCCTTAATGAACTTTTGCCCTTAAACTTAGCCACTCTATCCTTACATGGTTCCACAATTATTTATCTGACCATCAGCAGGTTGTAAACTCTCTTCTCTACTCCCTGTCGCATTAGGCGTCCCACAAGGATCCATTCTACGTCTTATCTTACATCTTCACCAACAAGGTTCACACTGCCACCTACCAGGCCATTACCATACAATACACTGACTCCACACTCACATGCACAGCTCCCTCTTTCTCAGCTCAAAGAAATAACCCAAATACCCTTTACAGAGGTAGAATCATGGCTTTCTGATGCTCAGTTAATCCTCAATCCCAATACAACTACACTTATGATTTTCTCGCAAAACAAATCTTCAGATCTCCTGTTCTTGTTCATTATACATTCTTCTAATAACACAAAAATTGAGCCTGTTTCTCACACTAAGCTTGTTGGTGTTAACAACCAATAAGTTGAGATTTGACAAACACATTACCCTAACTATAAAAAAGTTTACATTAAATTAGGCTGTGTCTACAGAGTCAAAGCCATCCTCACCAACTCCATGAGACAATCTATTGCCAGGACACACCTAAACTCTACTCTTCTTTATGCCTCACCCATTCTCACTAAGCTGTACAAAACAGACCTGGCAAAACTAGATGCCTGCTACAACAAAACTGTCAGATTCACCACCAACTCTCCTCACAGATCCCATCACTGTACTGCCCTACAAGAAATAAACTGGCTTGAGCTCCCCAACCACCTCACATACACCAAATTCACTATAGCCCAGAGCACACCTTACCTCCCAGACAGGTGTCTGCACTCTGCAACCTACTTCAACCTCAATCTAATAAAAGACTACTTAGATCTTCTGACAAATTTCTCTTACAAGTCTTAAAAGCAAACAACTTTTCTAGTGAATCTCTTTACTCCAACCGCATTGCCAGAACATGGACATCAATCCCTCAAAACATACTTGCCATACCAAACCACCTACAGTTCAAATTTCTCCTAAAATCTCACCTATCTAATTCTTGGCTCTGCTCCTGCTTATGTGCCTGGCGGATTCCTTCCCCTCCTTCCTGCCATCTTTATACCTTGTCACCCCTATATGTACCACTACTGTTTGTATAACTGGTTATTTTTAACAGTCTTTTTTCTGTTTGGGGCTTTCCCCCCTCGACCTCTGCTGAAAAAGGGCCTGTGCGCAGTTGTACTTTCCCAGTCAAAGAAACATTAAATAAAAAATAAATACACTGTGACAAAAGAAAATGTTATATGGGACATGATGCAAAAAAAGAATTGAACTATTATGAATGCAACAAAATTGGACATTTATGGCTGGATTGCAAAAATGAAAAAAAAAACAGTAAGAAAAAAGAAAAGGAAAAAAGAAAATGCAGAAAAAAAAAAAAGGAATTTTAGTTGCAGTAGAATCACATAAGGAAAAAATAGAGAGGACATGGAAGAATGTTCGAAATAAGTGATGAAGAAGACAAGAATTGGGAGGTAGTAAAAGAAAAAAGAAAGACATATTGGTAAAATGGTAAAAGACAGAAAAGAAAATTTAAATGTACATGTACAAAAGAAGAAAGAAAGGAAATGGATAAAAAAGAATATATACAACGAATGATTAAAGCCTGGTATAATGGTTAAGATGTTTAACTATCAGACACAAGGTATGGTGTTTGATTCTCACCTATGGGAAGGCAATTGGCTAGGCTTAGAATAGTCTGTTAAGAAAGCCAGCCTAGTAATTACTATGAACTTTTGAAACCATTAATCTAAAGAAAAGGGAAAATGAAAATTTTACAGTAGATCTTGCAGGTGATGTGGAAAAAGAGTTGGGAGGGTGGCCTAATGGTTACGGTGTTTGCCTTGCAAACAAAAGATGCAGGGTTTGAGTCTTACAAGGGATAATTGGTTAGGCTTAAAATGGCTCGCAAGGGCAGTTAGCTTAGTACTAATCTAAATGTGAACAGTATTAAAAATACAGTAAGACGAAAAGAAATGTTGGAGTGGTGTAATACAGGTGATGTAGAAACAATTATATTAGAAGACACATGTTTTTAACAAATGATGAAAGATTACAAACAGACAAACTACTGGGAGGAAAGATAATCAGGTATTTGAGAAATGTGAGAAATTCTGGAATAGATGTATTCTGTAGTATAGTACAGTGAAGATTTTAGCTATAACTTTAGCAAAACTGAAAAAGATTAACCATTGTAGATTTAAAATGGAAAGAACAAGTCTACAAAATTATAACATCATATGCTTACACTAAATGTAAAGAAAGAGAAAAAGAAGTTATGTACTCACCATAACGTTCCATGTTTGTTGTCCTTATTCTCGTCTTCATTCTTGATGGCTGGGTTCGGAACTGAGCATCGGTTCTGACTCTGCCACATACTAAAGCTTGAGAGCTTTCACTGGCTCGAGGCTACACCCTATCCCAAGATGCCTAGCGATACTTACCCAGATCTCGTTTGTAATACACCAATCACTAGACTAGCCATTCCACTATGGTAAATACAACCAAACCTTCTGCCTATAGCTCATGAGGCCTGAAGGGAGAGAACTCGTAGCCAATTTCAAAAAATTCCTCTCGATTCCCCAGGAAGGGGGAAGGAGGGTGGGATGTAAGAATGAAGGTGAGAATAAGGATAACAAACATGGAACATTATGGTGAGTAAATAACTTCTTTATGTTATGTTGTACCATCTCACCTTCATTCTTGATGGCTGAGATAGCACCCCCAGCACCTACTTCTTGGGTGGCTCAAGGGAATAAACTCTTCAGAACAGTGGAACCAAAGGCAGCCCTGTTCCGGGAGGCCACATCTACTGTGTAATGAGTGATAAAGGTATGAGGGTTAACCCATGTGGCTGCAGCACAAATTTAATCCAAAGGAAGTCTGGCTTGAAAGGCAGTGGAAGTAGACATAGCTCTAGTTCAGGGGTGTCCAACCTTTTGGCTTGCCAGGGCCACATTGAGTGAACAGAAATTGTCTTGGGGCCGCATATAAAATATATCATATAGTTGACTCTTTTGCTGCCACAGGTGACCAAAGTAATGAATAAATGCAATAAATGCCTAATATTTGCCTTAAAATTCTAATTCTTAATCTAACAGTTAACTCTAATATATATATATATATATATATATATATATATATATATATTTTTTTTTTTTACAAATAAACAGGTACGGAATCCTTCCATTTTTATGAAATCATACCTCTTGATTTTGCTGGTTTCTTAAAGATGTTTATGGTACATAGGGAAGAAGCTCTGACTGAAACACAGACAGCCTAGGTAGATTATCAGCCCAGGTACTGGAGGAGCGAATGATGTGGGAAGAGGAATGATAAGGTACAAGGCTGCTCCTTTTTTGGAGGAAGGAGGGAGCGGAATGTGAGAACATGTTTAAGGGCACACCCAGGACACAAGACCTGGTGGTCAGAATGTGAGAACATGTTCAAGGGCACACCCAGGACACAAGATCTGGTGGTCGGAATGTGAGAACATGTTCAAGGGCACACCCAGGACACAAGATCTGGTGGTGATGCTATGATAACAGCCATCAATCAAGTTGCTAGATGGCTGGACATAATACAGGGCATATCATTATATGAGGAGGTGGCTCCCCTTGGCACCCCTGTGCAACCACCATGTGATGTACAGCATACAAGCACACCGGGGTGAGTAGGGACACACAGAAAAAATTCAGCTGGACAATTATTGCACTTGTGCATGCCCTGTCCGCTGCTTGAACCTGAAAGGGGTGGGAGGGTGACATAATGGTTAAGGTGTTTACCTTAGCAGCACAAAGTGCAGGGTTTGATTCTCATAGGGGTAATTGGCTAGGCTCAAAATGGTCCATGAGGGCAGTTAGCCTAGTACTAATCTATGAATCTATGTTACTAGGCCCTTGGGCTGAGAAACCTTCTCATTTGGAGTGACACACTCATTGCGGAGGGGACAAATCCAAGGTAATCTTCCAACATCATGGGCATCATTAAGGATGTCAGATGCTGCGGATCTAAAGTCAGCAGTAGATGCCCAAAAGGTATCTATACAGCAAAGATTTTTCATATTGCCATTCTTTGCAATCATGATGTCTGTTCTAAGATGCAGACTTGTTAGATAGTATGAAGACCAGAGTGATCAGTAAAACTCAAGTGATCTGCATTGGTATTTATTTATCTGAGCATAGTAAAGGGTATCAGTGCCATTATCACAAGAATATGAAATGGAATCAATTATCTTTAAACCTCCAAATACTGCTTTCTGTTTGGCCATTTCTACTTCCTGTACATAAATGGCTATATTTCCAAAAAGTTGACTATAGTCCCAGAACACTTTCAAGGCATGGTGCTGGAATAATTACCTATATTAAAACTCATAGTCTGTGCTCTCAGTTTCAAAGGAAAAGTGCATCTTGAATTTTAATTATAAAGTAAAACGAAATGACAATTTTTATACTACAGTATTCACTTCTGTGTAGAAAGGCATCTTCTTTTTAGGCCCAGTGTTACAGCAACCCAAGGTATTTTTGTCACTGGTAAGATTTTTTTTTCAAACTGAATGTTTTACGGAGGTAGTCTATCAATATCTTATTACCATACCGGCCTAGACATGATGCCGTCTACAAATGTCAGTATCCCTATATCACTCTTCCTGGTATCATTATAAAATTATCAGGACAATCAAGAGAATATTCAGCTTTATACAGCCCCTGCATGAGCTAACAGAATCTAGAAAAACGGGCTTCATATTCTCAAATATGTAAATGTTTTCCTCAACAAGTAAAATAACCGTATGCTAGACATTTAAAATGACAGTAAAAATCATATAGTCTAAGGAACAGCTATTATTTTAGGTATGATTTCAGAAGACACCCTAATGATAGGATTCTGAGATATACTTGGTTTTCCACCTGAAAATTATGAAATTAATATGAAAAAAACCCAGTAACCAATGTGTATATAGTAATATTAAGTAATATTAGCAATACCTAGTCATACAGGACCACATTTCTGACTCTCTTGAAATGTTCTAACAAATTTCACAGGAAAATATGACAGAACTCTTACTCCAGAATGTACTTTCGGTTGGTGACTTCAAATACAAAGATACATACACAATTGCATTTTCATGTAGTGTAGGTCACTACTCAAGTCTAAATTTGGTAGGAAGAGCAAGCATAAATCCACCAATATAAAACTTACTTAAGAAAAATAAGCTTGTTTTTTTTTTATTTCTGAAGCAATATCATCATAAAATAGATATATTCTGATGTACTGCATTCCTCTGTGCAAAAGTCATAACCACCAACCATAATGGAAACTGTTTACAATGCAGCAACTGGACTTTAACTAAGCATGCCAAATAGTCCGTATGTCAATCCCTTTGATTTATTAACAACATTTTCTGGGAATTATAACATGGTGTTCTGACAAAAAATACAGCCTTTTACACTTAAAGACTTAGCTGATAGCCACCCATTTGTTCCCCACTCTTTGTGAGCTCAGAGGAGATACCAGACATTCTTTGAAAATCCATACAGCTGACAGGTACATTAATTCAGTGCAACACTCTCTTTCTCTCTCTCTCACATACACACACACACGCACGCACACACTTCTACTTTCATGCACACAAACATTTTGCTTTCATGCATGCACTCACTCTGCACTTACTTATTAATGCAGTTAGGTGCTGTCCCTTTCAAAGGCAAGGAATGCAAATCCGTACATGAATCCCTCTTCAGCGCAAACATACACTTATTTTTTGGCATGAAATAACACAGTGGCGCAAAAACACAGATCCTTATTTGGTGCAAAAAAAAAAAACGGGAAGGGTGCTTTGGTGCATGCGCACACCAATGTTGCGTTTACAGGTCACTGTCACAAAAAACAAACAAAAAAAGTGTTTTGGAACATGTGTACACTGAAGTTGCAGTTAAAGGGCATGGGCCGCATCATGGAAGAGCTCTGAGGGCCGCAGGTTGGACACATCTGCTCTAATTGAATTACCTCAAATTTTTCCCAGCAGCTGCTTATGTTGAGAGTTATAAACATAAGTAATAGTGTCTGTAAGTCATTTATATAAAGTGACTTTTGAAAGTGAAGCCCCTTTTCTGTTTTCTGAGAATGAGACAAACAGTCAGATTTTCTAAAATCCTTAGTCCTATGTAAGTAAAAACGTAACTGCCTATGGACATCTAATTGGTGAAGCTTGTATTCTGCCTTGTTGCCATGGTTGGGAAAAATACAGGTAGCTCAATGGACTGATTCAAATTGGATTCAGAACATACTTTTGGCAGAAAGGAAGGGTTTGTCCTGAGAGAGACTTTGTCTGCATGGAAGATTAAATAGGACGGATAGATAGAGCTTGCAATTCTGAAACCCTCCTAGCGGAAGTAATGGCCATTAAAAAGATTGTGTTCCAAGTTAAGAACTTAGCGGATAAGAGAAGGCTGGTTCGAATAGAGGAAGAATTAAAGAAGCTAGTACATAATTTAGATCCCAAGAAGGTGGTGGTTCTTTTATGAGAGGTCTTAAAAGGAATGTACCCCTCAGAAAGGCTTTGCATAATCTGTGAGACATAATATTGGATTCCATATCTCCTACATGGTAGTTAGATATGGCAGCTAGTTGTACTCGTATTGTGGCTGCAGCCGCACCTTGATTAAAGGTTTCTGTTAAAAGTTCAAGAATTGCTGATATAGGGGCTGTAAAGGGGTCTATATGGCTTTTGTCAACCGAACAAGAAAACCTCTTCCATTTTCTCGCATAAAGTTTCCTAGTTGTATTCTTGTGCGACAAAACCAGAATGTGTCGCATTGCTGGAGATAATTCTGGAAGCCTGGCTAAGATGGAAGTGGAGCAACCAAGCTGTCAGCTTGTGGGTTTGAATAGAGGGGTGGAGTGTTCCTGACTGATGAGTCAGAAGATCCGGTACTGGGTCCAGGATCCAAGGCTCCTCCTGAAGATGGGGCCATAGGAAGGGGAAATGTATCTGACGAGGCCAGTATGGAGCGATGAGAATTATAGGTTCATAGGTAGGTACTAGGCTATTAGCCCCAGGGCCTATATAAGCCTAGCCAAAAAGGTACCCTGGCTTTCACCATCCAAGAAAATTATTTTCCTGTGCCCCTGTCGAGAAGAGCCACAGAAGTGATCTCTGGGGTGAATTTCCTATTTCCCATCAAATCATCAAGATTTTTCTTGAAGAGTGCTAATGAAGAGCTCTGTTTGACATAGATAGGTAGTCTGTTCCAGAGTATGGGAAGTCTCTGGGACAGGAATCTATCCCTCCAGCATGTTCTGTTTATTGGGGTGACAAGGTTTAGGTCCCTAGAGCGTGTAGCTCAGAGGGATTGGGATTTCTTTAAGTGGAGCATGTTCAACAGCTCTGGGTTTGACATAGCTTTGTATGTTAGGCAGAGATCGCCTCTGAGTAGATGATATGTGACGGAGTAAAGCTGGAGTTTTTTGAGACGGTCTGCGTAGGGCATCTGTTTGAAGCCAGTAATCTTCTTTGTGAGGTATTTCTGTGGCCTTTCCAGTTGCTGTAGATGTCTTGTGAGGTACATACCAAAAGGGGCATTGTACTCTATAATGGGTCTAATGAGTGATGAGTAGAGGGGAACAATGACTTTTTTTTTCTGGATGAGAAACCTTTTGTGATGAGGTGAGCCATGTAGAAGGATTTCCTGTCCACTGTGGCGATGTGATTATCAAAGGAGAGACTACTGTCCACCTGTGTCCCAAGGTCTCTTATCACACTTTCGGCGTTAAGTAGACTACCACTTATGGCCGGCCTTAGGCATAGGCCAACTAGGCGGCCGCCTAGGGCGCCAGTCTAGCAGGGGCGCTTTTCCAGTATTTATTTGGTGTAGGTAGACCAGGATGGGGGCACCAGGTAATGTGTTGGGGGGGGGGCGCCATGGAACCCTTTTGCCTAGGGCACCAGTTGACCTAGGGCCGCTTGGTAGCTCATGGGTACAGAGTTTTTACCAAAGGGGATGACAGTACACTTTTTGGCATTGAGCTTCAGGCCATGGCTTTGACACCAGGCATCTGTCTCAGTGAGGCCCTTTTGTAGTATATCCACATCGTTAGGAGTTTCGATTATGGCTCCTACTTTGCAGTCATCTGCAAACTTTGTTAGCCAAAGACTTTCAGTGTTAGCCTGTACTTCAGAGAAGTAGATACCAAACAGGAGAGGACCCAGGACTGAACCCTGTGGTACTCCACTTGTCAGTGGTCTGAAGTCGGATTTGGAGTCTGCTACTTTCACAGTGTGGGTTCTGTCCGTGAGCCAGTTGGCAATGGGATTTTACCATTTTGTGACATAGGGATTTATACCTAGTTTAGTGAGCTTATCTAAAATTCCAGAGTGGGGGATGGTGTCGAAAGCCTTGGCGAGATCTAGATAAGCTGTGTGAACCACCTTACCCTCATCTATGGCTTTGGTGACTGCTTCAAAGAAGTCAGGTTTAGGAGACATGATCTGCCTTTTACAAACCCGAACTGGGTAGGGTCCAGAGTTTGGAGATTACCAATGTCTTTGCTTATGAGTTCCATGATGATATGTTCCATGGCCTTGCAGACCAGGCTCGTCAGGCTAATGGGGCGGTAGTTCCCAGGATCTGTCATGGCTCCCCCTTTGTGGAGTGGGATAACCGTCGCGGTGCGCCATTCAGTGGGCACAAAGCCTGAGGTGAGGCTATGACTGAACATGGTACTTAGGTAGGGTGCCAGTTTATTCTGTGGTTCGTCTAGAACGCAGCCTGGGATATTGTCAGGTCCCATGGATGCTGTGTTCTTGGCTTTGGAGAGTGTGTTTTTTACCTGTGCAGCCATGATTACAAGAACTTTGCATTCTTCCGGTATAGAGATGGGCCCTCTAGGGGGTTAAGAGGGGGGTAAAGTTAGCACTGAACCTATCTGCCAAGATGTTGGCAATATCAGTTGGTTCTGTATATTTAGTGCCATTGTGCTGTAACTCAGAGCAGATCTGAGTGTTGCCATTGAGATTCTTGACATAGCTATAGAATGCTTTGTGGTTGTCTTTAGAGTCGGTGGCAATTTTGTTTTCATAACTAGCTTTGGAGGATTTTATGAGGGATCTCAGCTTCTTATTGAGGTTGACCAGGGAGTTCCTCCAGTCATGGGATTTTACTCTTTTTTGCAACAGTTTCTTTCTTCTGTTGTAGAGTTTGTTTATGGCAGAGGACCACAAAATTGGCTTCCTTTTTTTTTGGAGGATAGCATCTTGGTTCTATTAGGGATAGCATGATCCACGCACTCGTGTAAGTGCTTATAAAGTGCATTTGTGTAGGATTCAGCAGTCATACCTCTACTGACCGTCTGCATGGGTGTCTTGAAGTTTGCCACGTCTGTCTTAAGAAGTGTGAAGTTGGCTTTGAAGAAGTTTTTTACAGTGGTTTCTCTAATTGGGGGTGGGAATGGGATGTGGGCGTCTAGGGTGATTAGCTTGTGGTCTTGGAATTAGCCTGCAACTCAACGATTTGGCTTTCTGAAGAACTTTGGGTATTAGTGGAAAAGGGGGAAATGCTTAAAGAAGTCCCAAGGGCCAATCGTGAACAAGTGCATCCCTTGGTGACTCCCCTGGAGGGAGGATTAGGGCAAAGAAGCTGCTGCATTTAGAGTTCACGGACGTGGCAAAGAGGTTGCACCAAGGCTGGCCCCACTTCCGGAAAATTCAATTTGCAATTTCCTGTTTCAGAGACCACTCGTGAGGCATAAGAACTGCCCTGCTTAATTTGTCCACTATCACATTGGATTTTCCCAGGATGTGAATTGCAATCAGAAAACATTGAAAAGATATTGCCCACTGCGATACTCTTAGAGCCTCTCGACACAGGGGGTAAGATTTGGTTCCGCCTTGTTTGTTAATGTACCACACCACTGACATATTGTCTGTATGTATTGCAATTGTACCTGGTGGAAGAGAGGTATAGAATGCCTGCAACGCCAGAAGCACCTCTCTCATCTCTAGGATACTGATGTGCAAGTGGTATTGGTGTTCTTGCCAAGTTCCTTGGACAGTCTGTCCCAGATAATGTCCCCCCCCAATCTGGGACGCGTCTGTGGTCACTGTAGCTACAGGCTGGGGAAGAACAAATGGTCTGCCTATCGTTACCTGCATGGACTGAAGTCACTATCCTAGGTCGCTCTTGCAGGTGTCCGTAATTAGAATCTTGTGGGACATGGATAACGCCTGCATGGACCACTCAGCAAAGAGCAGCCACTGTAGTACTCTCATGTGTAGACACGCCAGTTACTGCCGCTGACATTGAACCCAAAACCTTGAAGACAAACTTTGCCTGTACTTTTCTCTTCATGAGCAAGATTGATACCTGGTGGCATAGCATTAGTACTCGTTCTTGAGGCAGTTTTGTTACCATGTGTTTTGTGTCCAAGTCTGCCCCTATAAATATAATATGCTGCGAAGGCAACAAGGCAGATTTTTCGTAGTTTATAGTGATGCCTAGCTCTGAACAAAGATGAATAGTAGTGTCTTTTGCTTTGGTCAGTAAATTCTCAGTAATGGCGGTTGGGAGCCAGTCGTCTAAGTATGGAAACACTCGGAATCCTATACGCCTCAGGTGAGTCGTGACTACTGCCATGCATTTGGTAAACACTCTGGGGGCTGTAGTGAGACCAAAGGGCTGAGCTCTGAACTGGTAATGACTGGCTCCTAGCCGGAAGCATAGTTATCTCCTGGATCACCTGTCTATTTTTATTTGGTAGTACACATCCTGAAGATCTACTGAGCACATCCAACTGTCTTTTCCCCAGAAAAGGGAGTATAGACTGCAGTGTCACCATCCAAAACTTTGTTTTCTTTGCAGAATTGTTTAGTCTGCTGCGATCCAAAATGGGCCTCCAGTCCCCTGTCTTCTCTGGAACTAAATAGAACATTGAGTAAGTTCCGGATCCAATTTGGTCTGCGGGGACTTCTTGGATGACTCTTTTTCTTAGCAACCTTTGAATTTCTAGGGTTGCTTGAGCCTTTGACCAGGTGGTATATGTCTGAGATAGACCTTGGTGGAAGGGGTGGAAAAGAGAATGTTGTATCCCCTGGATATGATCGACCGTACCCATTTGTCTTGAGTGATGTCCAGCCAGGCTTTTGGGTACAGTGATAATCTCCCGACTGCCTTCAGAGGTGGACAGTTGGGCCTTCTTTCAGGAGTGCTGGAAGGGCCTACCAAAGAATGTACCTCTGTCATCCTGATTCTGCGGACCCCCGCTGCCATGAAGGCGGCGTCTTCCATTATTTCCCCCTCTGCCCTTGGGGGAAAAATCACAATGTGCGTCCAGCAAAGCTCTTTGGGTCTTCCAGAACCACATTTTTCCACCCTTATGACCCCTGGGATAAGGCCTGGTAGGGATGGAGAAAAGTATACCCACGGCAGACAGAGTTTTACCTTCTTGTTTGCACCTGGTAAGAGTCTATTTCACTTTTGGCCCGAACAAAGACGGGCCATCAAAAGGGGTGTTAATAAAGGAAGACCTGAAGGGTTCGGCAAACTCACAATGATGCATCCAGGAATGTCTTCTCAAAGCTATTCCTGTGCCTGCTGCCCTGCTCACTCCATTGGCTTCATATGAAATGAGGCGCATGGAGAAGTTAACTACAGAATTTAAGGTAGCAAGTGGAGAGTTTACATTGTCAGGTACCTCTGCAGCTGTAGTACCCTACAGGGTATCTCCTAGCTCCTTGAAGAGATCCCTCTGAAGTCGGATAAAATGGAATAAGTAATTCAGCGACCTAAGAGTAAAGGCAGTTGACAAGCATACACTTCCCGTATCTGTCCATCGTACGAGAATCCTTATTTGGTGGATGGACAGATGAAGTTTCGGCTAATTCCTTTTTGGTGGCCGCTGCCACCACCATAGCATGTAATGGGACACCTTTAGTCAGAAATTGTTTATCCTCTGGGGCTGTAATAAATTTGTTTGGCCTCCTCTGAACTGGTTGTACAGACTCTGAGGAGCCCCACACCTTTCGACTGACGACACCAAGGAGCTGGCAAAAGGCGGAGACACCCAAGAGGTGGAGGGTCGAGATCCGAATACTTCCAGGTATGCAGACTCATCTTCAGAAGGGACGAGGGTCTTCCAGCCACCTCTCTTCTTCAGGATCACTAAGATGTCTGAAAAGGAGACATCCTCAGAGGGTAACCATGGGGACCCTTCTGAATCCTCTAAGTCAGTATCCAACATGACAGACTCAGGGGAGTCTTGGTGTTTCTTCTTACAAGTTCTCTTCCAAGGGACCTCCTCAGAGGGATACTTTGGGGGGATTTCAGAAGAGAGTGCCTCACCCACAGGGGCACCCTGGGGCATTGGATCTCTACGCTTGGTCTGGAGGTAGACAATGGCCCTTTAGGGAGGGAAGAGTGACAGAAGCTGAGAGTGACAGCAAGCTCCTCATCACCTTAAAGGCACCACAGTCCCAGTCTAAGACAGCCTCCAGCTCTGAGGAACACGGAGAGCTCCCCCATACCAAGGATGATGGCTCCGAGGCTGATGTGGGAGCTGAAATCACCTGCGCTGAAGCCCCGAGTGGAAGAGTTGGATCCGACAAGAGTCCGATTCCACCCTCCCCCTTAGAACCGATGAGAGAATGTCGGCTCCCAGATCCCTCGATAGAAGGCAACATCAACGAGATTGAAGCAGAAGTCAGAACCAAGACACAGGGAGAGGCTCTCGGAACAGACGGTTCCACCACAAGGACCTCCATGCACTCCAGCTCCTAACTCATCAGAGTCGAAGGAGAAATAAAGGACAAGGCAGGTTCGGCAGTCAGCTCCACATTCTTCTGGGCTGGGCTCGAGAGAATTTTTGCTAATGCAGGTGTCCGTAGCAACCACTTAACCACCCGCTCCCACATCATCGTCCGATAAGCTCCTGGAAGATTGAGAGGAATGGGTGGATGTTCTATGGCTACCAGCCACTGATTGCAGAAGGGGTGACTGTGGCACCGAATGGACCGGCTCCTCTTTTGGCTCAGAGTCGGTTCCAACAAGACAAGTGGAACCGGGGGAGACTTGACTTCTCGGACCTGACAGACTTCGGATCCGAAGCTACTTATTTTTCTGGTCTCTCTGTCGGTTCGGAAACTGGAATCGAAGAAGCTGATTTGTTAGAGGATTTATCCGAGGATTCTGTGGCCTGATTCCCTTCGACGACCATCTCAAAAGGATCCTTTAACAAGCCTCTGAGTATTAGTTTGTTTTTCCACTCCTGCAGGGCCCTAGAACTAAAGCTATGGCATACAGAACAGGAATCCTGCAGGTGAACGGCTCCTAAACAATAAACACAACTACTGTGCCCATCTGTCAACGACATTTTTAGTGTGCACGAGTCACACGTTTTGAATCCAGACTGTTTTGTCTCTTTTGTAGATTCCTTAGAATGATTAAGATTACTATAATCAACAATGCTAAGAAAAAACACAATAATAACCCTTATGCAATATTTTATTTATATATATATATATATATATATATATATATATATATATATATGGGAAAGAAGGAAAGGGCCAGACTAGAAGAGAGGTCTCCAAGTCAAAAGACGATCTCTGACCAGAGGAGACACCTCTAACTAAAAACAGCGAAACCTTCAAAGTTAAGGAAGTAAAAAGGGAAGGGGGGAGCCCTCTAATTAAAATGGGCTAAAATAAAAGGGAACAAAAAGAATCATCTACCTTAAACAGATAATTTTAAGGAGAAGAAACTAAATTAGATGGGATAGTAAGGAAAAGCCTGAAATAGAATGATGGCCCACAGCGTAACAGCGAAAACAACAGTGAAAGAACCAACAGCACGCTTAAAACACTCAAAAACGGGAGCTTCTTGAAAATAACTTAACAATAACAAAGGTTTGATGATAAATATGACTAAAGACGTATAAAAAGAAACAGACTTAGCCTGAGCCAGCGAAAAGCAATCCCGAAGCAGCAAGCGGCAAATGAGATCTAGGTAACTATCGCTAGGCATCTTGGGATAGGGTGTAGCCTCGAGCCAATGAAAGCTCTCAAGCTTTAGTATATGGCCAAGTCTGAACCGATGCTCGCTTTCGAACCCAACCATCAAGAATGAAGGAGAGATAGGACAACATAACATCACTCATTTCATCGGATTTTAGACTACACAGTGTTAAATACGAATATTATAATAACGAGGTTATTGAAGAGCCAAGCATAAAAAGAAAGGAAATGATATAAGAAAAATGTAAGAAGTTATAAGCTGTGGTAAGTCAAAACTTCAGGACAAAAATTCATGGACTTGCAAAAGTATAGAACTGAAATAGATCATTTTATAGTATCAGAAGGTTTAGTTCTAGAAGGAGAGGTAAATGAAACAAGATTTTCCGATCATCTTGCAATATGGATAGAGAAAAAGGAAAACAAGGAATATATAAAAACAGGTAAAGGAATAAAAAGGATGAATGAGAAAGCATGGAATAGAGAAGGAAAGACACTATTAGTACAGGTATGAAAAGATCATATTAGTATGAGACCATTTCATAAAAAGTGGTCAGAATGGTGGATGATATTTATGGAAAAAAATATAACAAATATTTTTACAGTGGCAATATGATGTGAGAAAAATAGCGAAAGAAAAATACAAAACAACATATAAAGATGCATTGGAAGATTTAGGACACATGATAGAAAGTACTTTAACAAATAAAAAGAATTATATGACAGAAATCAAGAAAAAATACTAGAATTGTTGTATAAACGAATACATTTTTTTACTGCGGTGGTGGTGCTGCGGTAGCGTTGTCGCCTCACACTAAGACATTGTCCTGTTCGATTCTCAGATAGAGCGTCTTCTGTGTGGAGACATGCGTGAATGGGTGTACCTTCGTTGAAGGTTGTGCGTCAGAGCTGGCAACTCAGCACATAAAAATCTACTGCCAATCATTAGCGGACTGGAGTTCCGCTGTGGCGACCCCTAACCGGGAAAAGCCGAAAGACACAACAACAAGGAAAAAGAAAAGTTTCACGTTACTTAAGCAGATTAGTAAAGGGAGATGGTAGTGTAATGAGAGAAATAAAAATGTAAAAGGAGAAATAGAAAACTCAGGAAAATGTTATGACTACAGAAATGCTTAAAGAAAAAAAAAGGTAGTGAAAAACTATGGAAAGTAAAAAGGTTGACAGAAAAAGAGTTTGAAACGGATATGTCTTTAAAATGAGCTAGATAAAGTGTTCGGACAAGTAAGTATAGATTCGTTTACAGAACCAGATGGAATAGGGTATGACATGTATAAAAATTTAAGGGATTACCCAAAAAAATATATTTTTTTTAATTTTGAATGAACGGTTAAATTTATGTACAAAGAATTATGTAGTGGAATACTTAAATTCATATGGAGGAAGGAAGATAAAAGACAATTAAACTGGAGATGGGTAGTATTGAATAATAATGATAAGACCTTTACTTAGATAATACAAAAGAAATCTGAATTGAAAATGGAAAATATTACAGAAAATAGTACATATAACATAAAGGGGAAGGGCTGTCAAAAATGATTAATGAGAGAGAAATTATGGATGATATTATGAACAGAAAAGAAGAAGCGAAAATCATGATAGGAAAAGTACAGTTTTGTACCTACCATAAATGTAGATGTTCGAGGATCCACATTGCTGCAGTCCTTACTATTGGGTAGTCCGCTGTCCAGTCGGCCCGAATACCAGAGTATATGGCTGACGTCGGTCAGGGCGCATTAGACTGACGTCAGTACGTCAGGGTACTAATGCGCATGACCGACGTCATATCCTCAGTCTTTTCTTGCCCCAGATGTCAGAAGACCCTAAAAAGACAAGGCCCAAAATACCTGCACCAAAAATATGTACAATATATACAAAAATATATACAAAAATATCAGCATATAACCTCACCTACACAACCACCCCTAAACACAGAGGGGAGGGTAAATTGGACTGCAGCAATGTGGATCCTCGAACATCTACATTTATGGTAGGTACAAAACTGTACTATGTTCTTCGTTCCACATTGCTGCAGTCCTTACTATTGGGTAGAATCCCAAAGCAGAGGTAAGGGAGGCTGGCAAATCATAAAGAAGTAGGAGCTGACAACATGCCTTGCAAAACAGCTGTGGCAAAACCAGCCCTAGACTTAGAGTAGATAGGAAGGTGATAATGCTTAGAGAAAGTATGCACAGAACTCCAAGTAGCTGCCTCTAAAATATCCTTAGTTGCCACCCCCCTTAGAAATGCTGTTGAAGTGGCAGTAGCCCTAGTGGAATGAGGCCTAATCCCAGCTGGAATCTCCTTGCCATGATGGGAATAACAAAATGCAATGCAAAACCCAATCCACCTAGAAATAGTTTGTTTTGACACAGGCTTGCCCTGCGAACTCAAAGCAAAAGAAACAAACAACTGCTGAGACTGCCTAAAATCCTTAGTCCTGCTTAAATAATAACGCAATTGCCTGTGTACATCTAAAGTGTGCAAAATCTTTTCCCCTTTATTTTGGGGGTCTGCATAAAAAGTAGGCAAATGAATAGTTTGGTTTAAAGCCACACTAGAAACCACCTTAGGCATAAAGGAAGGATTAGTGCGTAATGATACCCTATCCTTATGGAAAATCAAAAGGGCTCTACTGCCATAAGGGCCTGCAACTCAGACACCCTTCTTGCAGAAGTAATAGCCAACAGAAAAGCAGTCTTCCATGACAAGTATTTCAATTCAGCAGTAGCCGCAGGCTCAAAAGGTTGTAGAGTAAGTTTTTCCAACACAAAATTGAGATCCCAAGCAGGAGTAGGAGCTCTACGTGGGGTCTTATATTCTTTGCCCCTCTAAGAAACTGCTTGAACAAAGGATGCGAAAACAATGGTGGGTCACAATCATAGTGAGCTGAAATTGCTGCAGCATGAATCTTAATGGAAGAGAAGGACAAACCTTTGTCCAATAACTCAGTAAGATATTGAAGAGCCACACTCAAATTAGGCTCAGAAATCTCCAAATTCTTTGCTGTACTCCAAAATAAAAATCTCTTCCATTTTTCTGCGTACACTTTTCTTGTACTAGGTCTTCTAGCTTCCATAATCACATTTAAAACTTGTTGAGGAAGTTGAGACCTGCTGTGTTTCAACACAGAATATGCCAGGCTGTTAGATGAAGAGAGTGAAGCTTGACATTGAGCAGATGACCGTCCTTCTGAGATAACAGATGAGGAATCAAAGGTAAAGGCCATGGAGGCTTCCTTACCAGACTCCTTAGTAGTGGGTACCAGTGTTGCCGAGGCCAATCTGGAGCTATCAAAATCATCCTTGGCTTGTCTTGTCTGACTTTTAATAGCACCTTTGGAAGAAGAGGCAGAGGTGGAAAGGCATACACATGAAGGTTTTTCCAACTGAAAGACAGAGCATCCACTTTCCAAGCTGTGTGATGAAACCCCTTTGTGCAAAACTTTGGCAGCTGGTGGTTTAGTGGAGAAGCGAACAGATCTATGTCTGGAGTTCCCCATGACACTGTCAATTTCTGAAATACATGAAGATCCAGTTTCCACTCGTGGGGATCCATGATTTGTCTGCTTAACACATCTGCTAAGGAGTTCTGTGCTCCGGCAGAAACCTTGCCTGAAGAGTTAGTTGCAAGCTTAGCGCAGTCTCCCATAAAATCATTGCTTGCCTGCATAGAGGATAAGAATGTGTTCCCCTTGCTTGTTGATGTACCACATGACAGTTGTGTTGTCTGTTAGAATCAACACCTGCCCTGGAAGAAGTAACTCCTTGAAAGCCATTAATGCAAACTGGACTGCTAACATCTCCTTCATGTTGATATGTAGATGCTGTAGTCTGGCAGGCCACTTGTCTTGTATCCACTTTCCATTTAGATGAGCTCCCAAGCAATGTCCGAGGCATCTGTCGTTAAAATCTGACTCGCCTCTGGCCGGGTCACAGAGAGTCCCTTGTTTAGGTGACATTCCTGAGCCCACCACAAAAATTCTTTTTGAAGGCAAGGTATTATTTGAATGACAGTGTCCAAATCCTGGCAGTGCTGTGTCCATACATTTTGAGATACCATTGTAGCTTCCTCATATGCAGTTTGGCATTGGGAAGCACCAGAATACAAGATGCCATGAACCCTAATGCTTGAAGGACTGTCCTTGCAGTCAGCACGGACTGATGAGATAGTTGATGGAAGTAAAGTGATAGACTCTTTTGTTTGTCCGGGGTTAAAAAGGCCATCTGGGCTGCTGTATTCAGTCTCACACCCAGAAAGCACATGTCTTGAGAGGGTACTAGACTGGACTTTATTTCGTTCACAGAATACCCTAGGCATCTTAGCACTGCTATAACATATTCCAGATGCTGTAGAAGGTCTTCCTTTTCTTGAGCCAGAATCAGGCAGTCGTCCAAGTAAGGATAGATTTGAATTCCTTTTAGCCTGAAGTAAGCTATCACTGGAGCCAGAACCTTTGTGAATACTCTGACGGCAGTAGATAAGCCAAAGGGCAATGCAGAGAACTGATAATGAGAATTTCCAGCTCGAAAACGCAGATACTTCCTGCAACTTAGTCTTATAGGCACATGAAGGTAAGCTTCCTTGAGATCTAAAGTTACCATCCAGTGATCTTTGCCCAGCAGAGGTAAAAGCTGTTGTAACGTCAACATTTTGAATTTGGGAATGTCCAGATAAGTGTTGAGGATAGATAAATCCAAAATTGGTCTCCACGTGTTCCCCTTCTTTGGTACTAGGAACAGGCGAGAATAAAATCCTAGGCCCCTTTCTGATACAGGGACTGGCTGAATGGCCCCCATTTGGAGTAACAGAGAAATTTGCTTGTGAGCCTCTTTCCTTTGTGGAGGAGGAACATCTGGCATGCCTTTGAAAGGGGGCAATGTATGGAAATAAAACCTGTAACCGTGGTGAATGATATCCAACACCCATCTGTCTTGAGTAATTAAATCCCAATTTCCTTTGAAAAGAGACAGTCTTCCTCCCAAAGGAGCTGCCAGACGAGAATCTACTGGCAGCTGAAAAGGCAGGTCATTGGGTCTGTTTACGAAAGGACTGACCCCTGCCCTCACCAGAAGTCTGAGCAGGTGAACTCCCTGTTCTAGGCCTAAAAGAGCCTTGAGCTCTGCCCCTACCACGTCTAGACCTACCCCTAGACTGGGAATCATAAGCAGGATATGTCCATCCCTTAGTAGGCCAATTTCTACTAAACTTGGTGGCTGCACCTGCAAAAATCTTTAACAGTTTGCATAGACTTAGCTTTGTCCTCCATTTTCTTTAAAACTGCTTCCACAGGCGAACCAAACAACACATCAGACTGTAAAGGAGCATCCAAAATCCTAGTCTTAACATGCTCAGCTAAATTCTGATCCCTCAACCAGGCATGCCTGCGAAGAACAGAACTAGTGGCAGCCACCCTCGAGGAGGCCTGTACAGCATCAAAACCACATTGCAAAGAATGCTTACCCACTTGTTCAGACACATGAACTAAATCCAGCAACTCTTTACACTCAATACCTTCCGCCAAAGCATCCACCTTAGATTTCAGTTGTGAAAGGAGATAATTTTGATATTTAAGCATGTGAAACTGACAATTCAACGCCCTCATGGCTAAAGTGGAAGAAGTATACACTTTCTTTCCCCATCTATCCAAAGCCCTTGCCTCTTTATCAGTGGGAACAGGGTTTTTAACCACAGAGGCCTTAACACCTTTAGGTCCCTGAGAAACAGTTTCCGGGTCTGCCCTAGGACTCTTAAAAGATACTTATGAGCTTCAGGCACCCTATAGTACCTATCAGGTTTAACAGGAGCAGGAGGCAAAGAATCAGGGTTCAGGGAAGCCTCTGCAAAAACATCTTCCACCACATTCAACACAGGAGGTATAGCTAAGGGCCTATGCTGGGGCAAAACAAGAATTCCCTAAGCCTTTTCCTGGAATCAGAGTAATCCTGGCCTTCCCATTTAAAGTGCTCCCTCATGGAATGCAGAGTCTCTGAAAATGAGAAATCCTCAGGAGGAGAAGCTGTAGGAGTGGAATCATCCACATCAGAATCAGACTAAGGAGGATACTCCTGCAAATCTTCCGCAGAAGACTCAGAAGCCTCTGAACACTGTTCAAAACTATCAAACTCCGGTTCCACCCTAGGCCTCTTATCAGGAGGGGGCATAGAACCTCTAATCATAGTAATCAAATCTTCTGCCATTTTAAGCATATGTTTCTTAGGCACAGAACCTGAAATGCTAGGAGAAGCCCCCACTGAAGCTGAACTTGGCCTACCTCTCAAAGAAGTTTTGGCAACAGAAGGAGAGGCTCTAACTACCTTGGGAAGAGAGGGAAGAACAGTTACCTGAGAAGCCCCTCAGCCTGGCCTACCTCCTGAGAAGGCACATCCTGTAACAGTAAAGTCTCTGCCTGAGACTCCAAAGAAACTCCTGGCAAAACCTCTGGCTCCACTGAGCCTTCTAAAGAACCGGCGTCCGGGACTGCGGTTCATCAACCCTAGGCTTCGCTGTTTTGTCCTTGCGCTTCTTGACGAAGCGGGCGCCGGAGCATCCGGCGGCATTTTATAATTGCAACGCTTCCCAAACACTAACCTGGCACAGTCTAACCGCCTCTTAATAGTGCGTTTGTTAAACCTAGCACAAGAGCGGCATCCAACAACGTCGTGCTCAGGCCCTAAACAAGGTATACACAAGGTATGGTAATCCCTATGAGGTATCTGTTTCCCACAAGAAATACAGTTATTCACTTTTTCTGACATCCGGTTAAATACTGAGGCAAGATAAAACCAAAATGTCCCCCAACGGGCTACTTAGCCAACTCTGATTCGGTCTGAAACTCCGGCTTCGGAAATATTTCAGAACGCCAACCTGCACTCGCAAAACTGCTTCTGCATCGGACCATGCGGCAAAAAAGACTGAGGATATGACGTCGGTCATGCGCATTAGTACCCTGACGTACTGACGTCAGTCTAATGCGCCCTGACCGACGTCAGCCATATACTCTGGTATTCGGGCCGACTGGACAGCGGACTACCCAATAGTAAGGACTGTAGCAATGTGGAACGAAGAACATCCTTAATAAGGCATTTGATACAACTGGACATGGAAATCTTATAGGTAATAATTAAATAATATAAGTAAGAAAGTTAGGAAATTATGTATGTTAGCGCACAGTAATAATAAAGTATTATACTTATAAATTGCTCGTTAAGCCAAGAGGTACACATGAAGATCAGTGTAAGACAGGGCTGTTCAACGAGTTGTATATTCTTTGCATCAGTTATGAATGTAATAATACGGGAAATATATTACAAAATGAAAGAGGCGGGCTATATAACACCTGTAGGGTTAAGAATTCCAGTTCTATTAACATACGCAGATGACATACTAACTGCAAAAAACAAAATTTGGATAAAAAAGTAATAATTTGCAGAAATGTGTGTCTAGAGGTGATAGGGATGGCTTTAAATAAACAGAAAAGTAAAGGCTTATGTGATGTAGTAAAAATAGGGGGTATATATTTTACCATGAATGAACATTCTGTGTTATTTATAACACTTGGGTATAAAGATGCAAGTAGATTTCAATGGGAAAAAAACAATAGAAGAAATAAAACAAACCTGTCTTTTCTGAGAAACATATAAATTAACACTCAGAAAAAAAGGCTTATATGCTAAATTCATGAGAAAAGAGCACACTTAGCGAGTGTATTTATGTTGCCAACAGTATATGAAAAGGAATTATTGCACATAATATTTTTTATTTACATGGGGTTACACAGTAAACCCAGTAAAAAGGGAAGTTTTATATGTAAATAAAGAAGGGCGTTTAGGGTTAATTAACCCAGTGGTATGTGCACTTTACTATATTTGTACAATGTGTTAAAATGGATAAATGAAAAAGATGAGATAATAAAACGGTATAAGTATAATAAATGGTGCGATATAGTAAAAAAAAAAAAAAAAAAAAAAGTAAGATTATAAAAGAAAAAATAAACTGTTACCAAGAAAAATATTTTTGTGGAAAATAAAATTTGATAATATAGAAAAATACAGAAAAGTGTGGTATAAGAATGTAATAATAAAACATTAATTACTGTGTAAAACATTGGGACAATCTAACAGATTGAAAAAAAAAGAGTTATATACTATAACTTGGAATCTGGGCTATCTAGTGCCACTATTCATCATGGATGGGTGTAGAATTCGACCTCAGATCTGAGCTGGCACTAAAAAGACAGCTCCTGAGCTCAAGCTCATCCCCTTCCCAAGATCCCTTGCTACCCAATACCCTTAGATCGAGTTTGCTGGAAAGAACAAAAGGGCAGTGAAAACTGCCTATAAAATAGAAAGGGATACCAAGGAAAACATTCCTTCATAACTCCCCAGTCACCAGAAGGAGGGGGAAGGAGGGTGGGAACATGATGAATAATGAGACTGGATAGCCCAGATTCCAAGTTATGGTAAGGAGCCACCAAGCAAGGTGACATCTGCAGACTTGAGCAATCCCGACAGTCATGGACATGGGATTAAGCTGGGGTGACCACTGCAATGCAAGGTTCCATTGTAGCACCTGCATGTGATACCTGGTGAGAGGGATTAACTGAATCGCTGCCCCCATTGAGCCTATGGCTTGCAAGATTAAATGCACTGAGGGACACTCTAGATCTAGAAGAAGATGGACCTGTTCCCAAATCATCTCGACTCTGCTTGAGGAAAGTGCTGCAGTCTCTGACACAGTGTCCAGAAGGACCCAGATAAATTTCATGCTCTGACATGGGACAAGATGAGATTTGGACAGGTTGACTGTGATGCCTAGGCCCTGAAGAGACAATGTATAACCCGTGGCCAGAGTGAGTCGATACCTTGTGGGTGCCGTGAAGAGCCAATTGTCCAAATATGGGAAGACCTGGAAACCTTGCAGCCGGAGATGGGCTGCTACCACTGCCATACATTTGGTAAATACCCAGGGGGCTGAGGTGAGTCCTAAGGGCAAGGCTCTGAACTGGTAGTGACTGGCCCCAGCCAGAAGCACAGGTATCTCCTGAAGCGTTTGTCAACTTTTATGTGATAGTACACATACTTCAGATCCACTGAGCACATTCAACTGTCCTTGCACAGAAGCAGCAGAATGGACTGAACAGTGATCATCTGGAACTTTGACTTCTTGACTGACAAATTTAGAACACTGAGGTCCATAATGGGACGTAGGTCCCCAGTTTTCTTTGGCACTAAAAAGAAGTGCAAGTAAGTCTCGGACCCTCTCTGTCCTGTTGGGACTTCCTGGATGGCTCTTTTTTTTTGAAGAAGGTCTTGAACCTTGAAGAAAGCTAACTCCCTTTGATGGGGTGGAACGTCTGGGAGAGACTTTTGAGTAGGAGGGGGCTGAAAAAAGGGTATGAAGTATCCCCTGGATATGACGTTTACCACCCACTGATCTGAGGTAATACTTGTCCAGGCTAGTGGGTGTAGGGAGAGATGACCCCCAACTGCCTCCAGGGCATGACAGCCGGGCCATGCTTCAGGAGAGCTGAGGAGGTTTCTCTGAGAAGGGTTCTCGGGAGCCCTGGTTCTGCGGACCTTCTCTGCCTCTGAGGGGGTGTCTGCTATCAAACCCCTTCCCTGGCCGGAGAAAGAGGATTCCTGAGGAGCATCCTGGAAGGAAGACTGGGACCTGCGGAAAGTACAGTTTTGTACCTACCATAAATGTAGATGTTCGAGTGTACACCCTGCTGCAGTCATCACACTTGGGTTATCCTGTCATCAGGTGGTTCAGCAGTCGGCCCAAATTCCAAAGTCTTGGTCCGGCGTCGGTTGCTGTCGCTTCTTCCCTGACGTCAGTGCGCCAGGGGTATATAAGAGGCATCAGACGCAATTTTCTTCAGTTTTTCTTGCCCCAGATGTCAGGTGCCCCCCCAAAAGGTGGTCAGTAGATAGTACCAATAATAAAAGTTTAGCACAAACAAAACATACGTCCAGCTATAAGCAAATACACCACAGAGGTTGTATCAGATTTTAAGGTATAGAAAGGTTTCAGTTAGGTCAGAGGGGATGGAGGGAGGGTAACCTGGACTGCAGCAGGGTGTACACTCGAACATCCACATTTATGGTAGGTACAAAACTGTACTATGTTCATCGTGTTACCCTGCTGCAGTCATCACACTTGGGTTGAATCCCAAAGCCAAGGATGGGAGGTGGAGTCAAACAGGGTTAGAGGAGGCTAGAAGGCCCTGCAAAACTGCAGTGGCGAAGCCAGCTCTAGTCTTAGAGTAAAGTGGTAAGTGATAGTGTTTGGTGAAGGTGTGTACTGAACTCCAAGTTGCAGCTTCCAGAATATCCTTGGTTGGCACCCCCCTGAGGAAGGTTGTAGATGTAGCTGCTGCCCTGGTGGTGTGGGGCCTTATGCTAGCAGGAACTGGTTTTCCATGATGGGTGTAGCAAAAACGTATGCAATGTCTTATCCATTTGGAAATGGTCTGTTTTGAGATAGCCTTTCCTTGTGATGCTGTAGCATAGGATACAAAAAGCTGGTCAGATTTTCTGAAAGCCTTAGTTTTATCCAAGTAGTAACGTAGTTGCTTGTGAATGTCGAAAGAGTGCAGGAGTCTTTCTCCTTTGTTCTGTGGATTTGGGAAGAAGGTGGGCAAATGGATGGTTTGATTTAGAGCCACACTGGATACCACCTTAGGCATAAAGGAGGGGTAAGTTCGTAGAGAAATTCTGTCTTGATGAAAAATGAGGAAAGGCTCTACTGCCATTAGTGCCTGTAACTCTGAGACTCTTCTGGCTGAAGTAATTGCTAGCAGCAGGGCAGTCTTCCATGATATAAACTTTAAATCAGCTGAGAAAGCTGGCTCAAAAGGTAGCAGCGTAAGTTTTTCCAGAACAAAGTTGAGGTCCCAAGTAGGTGTTGGTGCTCTCCTGGGAGGCCTAATGTTTTTGGCCCCTCTGAGAAACTGCTTTAGAAGAGGATGTGAAAATAAGGGAGGATCTGTGTTGTAGTGAGCTGAAATAGCTGAGGCGTGGATTTTAATAGATGAAAAAGAAAGTCCTTTGTGTAACATCTCAGTTAAATATTGTAAAATCTGAGGTATGTCCGGCTTAAGGGGATTTTGGCCTTTAGCTTGGTTCCAGGCGCAAAATCTTTTCCATTTGTCTGAGTAGGCTTTCCTGATGCTGGGCCTCCTGGCCTCCAGAATGACATCCATAACAGCTTGTGAAAGAGGAGCTGGCTGGTTGCTTAGGTGATTTGCCATGCAGCCAAATTTAAGGTTTTGAGCTGGCTGTGTAGAATCTGACTGTCTTGCTGTGTGAGCAGATGAGGAATTTGTGGTAAAATCCATGGTGGGCCATGGGCCATGTTCCTTAGTAGTGGGTACCAGTGCTGGCGTGGCCAGTCTGGGGCAATGAGTATCATGCGGGGTCTTTCCATTCTGACTTTCAGCAGCACCTTTGTGAGAAGGGGCAATGGGGGAAAGGCATATACTGTCAACATTTTCCAACTGAATGAGAGTGCGTCCACTTTACAAGCTTGATGGTGAAATGTCCTTGTGCAATGATAGCTGATAGTTTTGGTTGGCAAACAGGTCTATGTCTGGGCGCCCCCATTTTTGAGTTATCATTGCAAATACTTGTGGATCATGTTTCCACTCGTGGGGATCCATGATGTTCCTGCTTAGGTCGTCTGCCAATGTGTTCTTTTTTCCTGGCAGGAATTGTGCTTGTAAATGAACTTGGTAAGCCAGTGCTGTGTTCCACAAGGTCATTGCTTGCCTGCATAGAGGGGAGGAGTGTGTATCCCCCTTGCTTGTTTATGTACCACATTACTGTGGTGTTGTCTGTCCTTATTATAAGCTGTCCTGGAAGCAAGAGGTCCTTGAAGGCTGTCAGAGCATTCTGTACAGCTAGCATTTCTTTTTGATTGATGTGCAGATTTCTTTGATTTGTAGTCCATATGCCTTGAACGCACTGTCCTGCCATGTGTGTCCCCAGGCATAGTCCGATGCATCTATTGTCATAGTTTGCCTGGCTGGGGGTAAGGTGAAAGGCTGACCCTTGTTGAGGTGACATGCCTGTGACCACCACAGAAACTCCTGTTGAAGGCAGGGAATGACAGGTATCATTGTTTCCAAGCTGTGGCTGTGTTGAGTCATACGCTTTTCAGGTACTATTGTAATTTCCTCATATGCAGCTTTGCAAATGGTATTAGTAGTATGCAAGATGCCATGAAGCCCAAGGCCTGCAGAATTTTTCTTGCAGGGAGTTGGGTCTTTGTTGCCATTATTTTGAAGTATTGAGTTAGTTGTAGCTGTTTGTCTGGTGTCAGATAAGCCATCTGGGCCGTTGTATTCAAGCTGGCACCCAGGAATGTCATATTTTGTGAGGGCACTAGTTTTGATTTCTTTTCGTTTACTGTGTACCCTAGGCAACTTAGAAGGTGTTTTACAAATGCCAGATGTTGTAAGAGAATGTCCTTGCTTTCTGCTTGGATGAGGCAGTCGTCCAGGTATGGGTATATTTGAATTCCTCTTTGTCTGCAGTAGACAATTACTGGTGCCAGGCATTTTGTGAAGACCCTGGGCGCAGTAGATAAGCCAAAGGGCAGTGCAGAGAATTGGTAATGGGTTGATCCTGCAATGAAACGGAGGTATCTTCTGCAATTTTGTCTGATAGGGACATGCAGGTATGCCTCCTTGAGGTCCAACGTTACTAGCCAAGCCTTCTTGCCCAACATGGGAAGAAGCTGCTGTAGTGTTAGCATCTTGAATTTGCGTACTTGTAAGTAGGTGTTTAGAACTGAAAGGTCCAGAATGGGTCTCCATGCATTGTCCTTTCTGGGGACTAGAAAGAGCCTTGAGTAAAATCCTTGGCCTTGCTCCTGTGTAGGTACCAGCTGAATGGCTCTCATATCCATGAGAGCTGTAATTTGTTTTTGTGCCTCTGGCCATTGATTTTGTGGCAGGTTTGGCATTCCTTTTATCCTTGGCAAGGTGTGGAAATGGAATCTGTATCCTTGTGAGATAATGTCTAGGACCCATTTGTCCTTTGTGATGATGCGCCAGTTGTCTGCAAAAAGTGCTAATTTTCCTCTCAAGGTTGCTGCCAAGAGAGCTTTGCTTGGCAGTTTGAGGTTTAAGTCATTGTGTTTCTCTTCTAGTAGTTTGGGGCCTGTATTCTCCTCCCTTCTGTGTTGCAGTGCGCCATTGGCGAGGTTTGTAAGGGATTTGTGCTTGACCTCTGCCCCTTGGGCATCTGTATTTACCCCTCTGTGGTCTGTCAGAAGCTGGAAAGGACCAATTTTTTGTTGGCCAATTTCTGCTGAAGCGTGGGGGTTGTACCTGTAAGAAATCTTTGACCGTCTGCATAGATTTTGCCTTATCCTCCATTTTCTTTAAAACCTCTTCTGCTTTAACCCCGAATAAGACATCCTGCTGTAAGGGTACATCTAATAACTTTGCTTTAACATGATCAGGCAGAGTTTGTTCCTTTAACTAAGCATGCGTATAACAGACCCAGTAACAGCTGCTCTACAGGAAGCTTCCAAGGAATCAAATCCACATTGTAAAGTATGTTTGCCCACCTGTTCAGCTGCATGCAACAGATACTGCATTTCTTTGAATTCAGACTGTTGAGGGTGCGTGCTCATCTTTTGTTTTAATTGAGATATTAGGAATTGCTGGTATTTCAGCATGTGAAATTGACAATTTAGTGCTTTCATAGCTAGAGTAGCTGAGGTGTAAACCTTCTTCCCCCACCTATCTAGTGCTCTGGAGTCCCTTTCAGAGGGTACAGGATTTTTAGCCATAGAAACCTTAGCCCCTTTGGGACCCTGGGAGATTGTCTCTGGGTCAGCAACAGGGCTTTTGTAAAGGAAATTGTGTGAGTCAGGCACTCTATATCTGTCTGGTTTGGCTGGAGCAGGAGGCAGAGAATCTGGATTTAGACTAGATTCTAAGTAAACATCATCCACAATGTCTAAAACTGGAGGGATAGCAAGTGGTCTGTGCTGGGGGAGTAAAAGAAACTCTCGGAGCCTTTTCTTTGAGTCGGAGAAGTCCTGACCTTCCCAGTGGAAATGTTCCCTCATGGTATGTAAGGTTTCCCCACAGGAATAGTCTTCAGGGGGAGAAGCTGAAGGAATGGAATCTTCAGCATCAGAATCTTCATAAGGGGGAAAGGAGTAATCCTGTTCCTCAGAGGAGTCTGAGGAAATATAGACACTTGATCAGAGGAGGCATAATCCTCCTCTTGTCTAGGCCTTTTGTCTGGGGGGGGGGGGTTGGGTACCTCTGATCAAAGAAATCAAATCTTCAGCCATTTTAAGCATCTGTTTCTTAGACATGGGGCCTTGTACTGGAGACTGATGTGCAGTCTTTTTTGGTTTTAGAGGAGTCTTAAGCTTAGCATAAGATTTTATGGTGAGAGTAGTCGGTCTGAAGACACCTTCTGTAACCGAAGGTGTTTCCACAGCACTGGCTTCTCCTTCTGCAAAGTTGTCGGTAGGGCCTAAAGAAAATGGCTGCGTCGGCCTAGTACTCTCTGCTTGAGAATCTGAAGCGGTCTGGGGTTCCAATTCTGCGGTCGCCAGGGGCTGCGTAGGCGCCTCACTGAAAACCGGAAAACCGGCGACCAGCCCAGCCGAGGCCTCGGAGTCTGGCTTGGATCTAGGCTGCCTGTCTTTATCTTTGCGTTTTTTATGCACGCCGGTAGTTGGTTGCTCGACGGCATAGTGTAATTAAACTTCCTACCGAAGTAGTTTCGTGCGAAATCAAAGCGTCGCTTTATAGTTCGCTTATTGAACCTAGCACAAAACCGACAACCAGTGACGTCGTGGTCTGGGCCTAGGCAAGGTATACAATAGGAATGAAAGTCCTTATGAGGTATTTGCTTCCCACAAGAAATACAATTGTTAACTTTTTCTGACATCGGACTGAGGCAAGAAAAGGTTCCCCAATGGGGTACTTAGCTTTGAAGACTTCGGACTGAAATTCGATTAGAAAATCTCGGGTGTCGGCCGACCGGCACTTGCGAACTACTTCTGCTTTGGGCACCGCGCGGCAAGAAAGACTGAAGAAAATGGCGTCGGATGCCTCTTATATACCCCTGGTGCACTGACGTCAGGGAAAAAGCGACAGCAACTGACGCCGGACCAAGACTTTGGAATTTGGGCCGACTGCGGGACCGCCTGACGACAGGATAACCCAAGTGTGATGACTGCAGCAGGGTAACACGATGAACATTCAGTTTCTTACTACCCCTCTGATTCTTGAAAAAGGAATGTTGTGGAGTAGAAAACTTGATCCAGACTGCGGGCAGAGTCTTTCCCTCCTACTCGCTATGGGTTAAGGTTTCTTTGACCAAGGGACCAAACAGTGTTGACCCGTCGAAAGGTGCATTAGTAAATAACGCCTTGAAGTTTCCACAAACCCACAAAGGCGAAGCCAGGAATGATACCTAGTAGCAATGCCAGTACCCGCTGCTCGAGAGGTCGCCTCCACAGCACTGGAGATCAACTTCATAGAGGCGTTATAGCTAGGGAAGTCAGAGTAGATAGCTTCATGAAGACTAATTTAAGACTCTCCAGGGGCAGCAACTCAAAAAGGGAACTGGAGAGTTCTGACACCAAATCCTTTTGCAGCCGGGTAAAGTGTACTATGTAGTTTGTTGTCCTCAGTCCGAACATGGCCGAAGCAAACACTCACTTCCCAAAACGGTCAATCGCCTGAGACTCCCTGCTCGGGGGATGGACTGTGGAGCTCTGCTCAGCAAGTTTCTTTTTAGTAGCTGTTGCCACCGCAATGGCATCAACGGGAACACCTTTGCTCCAAAAAGTCTTATCTCTAGGAGGACTATCAGCTTTCTTAGGAACAGGTTCTATTGTGTCCGGCTACTTCCAAGACCTGCTGGAAATGAGCTGGACAAACTCATCAGGAGGGGGAGACAACCAGGAGGAAGATGGTCCCATCCTGAAGGCCTTCAGGAACATGAATTCCTCTGAAGACGGGATAGGAGAAGACCAACTGTCTCTCTCTTTAAGCATCTCGAGGATGTCCCCAAAAGAGACCTCCTCGGACGGACGTCTGGGGGACCTGTCTCCTTCCTTGAAATCTGTGTCCTTAGTGAGGGACTCTCGAGGGGAGTCCAAGTGCCTCCTCTTGCATGTCCTCTTCCATGGAGGCTCTTCCACGGCAAGCTCCGGGGAGAATTCAGCAGAGAAAGTGACCCTGAGGGAGGTAATGCCCATCTGAAGGCAGTCACGGGAGGGCTGACCCTTGGTAGGATGATGAGGTGTCACCGCCCGAAGTTGAACGAGGCTAGGGAGGGTCTAGAACAGAGGTAGAGGCAGCTGCCCATCCAGAGATGGTCCTCTCCATCACCCACAAAGCTGATGGACTATAAGAAGCCCCCCTCCTCCCCACCAGCAACAGCTGACAGGGATGGAAGGGGGAACCCCAACGTAGCACCATCCCCAGATGTCATTATCCCCAATCTGTCTAAAGCGGAGGCCCCCAAAGGGTGGGGACCCTCCTTCCTAGTGGCCCCACTGACCTCGTGAGGTCGAGGCATTGTCAGCTCTGATGGCAATGGAGATATACCCGCCAGGAACCCAGACAGTGTGAGAAAAGAAGCAATACCAAACACCACTGGCCTCTCCCTGTATGCCGTGATCCTGGAGAACTAAACCCAGATGGGTCAGTTGGGGAGAGAGGAGTTCTGTGGATGGCGAATTTCCCCTGGGCAAATGGCCAGGGGATGGCAACAAGCCCAGCTCGATTTGGGCCTTCAGAAAGCTTCTCATCATCCTATTCATATCTGAGGAGAGCAGACTCCTGGTGGAACAGGAAGATAGGGAGGAATGGCCCGACCTAGCTGATGGCCTATGGTCTCGTGAAGGAGACCTGCTAGCAGCCTCGGATCTGAGCTCCTTGGAGTGGAGGGAGAGTCTTCAATAATGATTGGATCCAACAAAACAGTCAGATCTGAGGGTCTGGTTGGATCCGAAGAAGTATGTGGAAACATGACTGGATCCGATGGAGGGGTCGGATCCGAGGAATGGGATACAACAGCTGGAGCTCTCACAGTCCAGATCTGAAAGAGGCTGGACTCGGATCCGGGGAACTACAATCACAGAGCTTCAGCATTTTGGCAGAAGAATCCCGAGAGGAAGAAGACTTCCTCTTGGGATCCGAAAGAGGCTTGGAAGGGGAACCCAAGACCAGGGGACCCCCTTTTGCAAGCTCCTTAAGCAGGAGCTTATTCCTGTGCTCTAGGAGTGCCCTGGGGTTGAATCCGGTGCAAATGTTGCATTCAACCTCCAGATGTGGCTCTCCTAGGCAGTAAATGCACTCCTCATGTGTATCGACATGGGGTAACATCCGACCATATGAGGAGCAATGTTTGAAACCCAGGGGTTTCAGACACAAACACACACAGACACAGACACAGACACACACAGACACAGACACACACAGACACACACGCGCACGCACACGCACGCGCGCACACACACACTCTCTACCAGCACACTACACACCGCAAGGGGGGTGGGGGAACAAGGTAGAGAAAAGGAAGAGAAGAAGGAACCTAAGACCGGGGAGGACAAGGGTGGGAACCAGGGAAGAACCTAGCAGAAACTACCCAAAAAGGGTACCAGCAGGGGAGGAAACTACTTAGATATAAATAAGGAGATAGGAGATTAAAAACAGAAAATGGGAGACCCCAAAAGGTAGAAAAAAGCCCTTATCTGAAAGGGTGAACAGGAGCTTCAGGAACCACATCTATTCTCAAATCACGGCAAACAAGATCTGGGGGTTGTGGGTAGCAAGGGAGCTTCGGAAGGAGAGGAGCTTGAGCTCAGGAGCTCTCTTTTTAGTGCCAGCTTGGATCCGAGGTCAGATCCTACACCCATCTGTGAACAATAATGACACGGATAGCACCAGATCTAAAGCTATACAAATAAGAAGCAAATGGTGTACTCAAAGTAGGTCAAGATTGTTTTGTGGACACTGGTAATACATAAATTGCCAGTAAAATGAAATATGCCATATAAGAAGAAAAGTGATAAAATATGTTTACATTGTCAAGAAAAAGAAACTACAGAACATGCATTTTTGAAATGAAAAAGAGTAACAAGTTATGAGGAAAACTATGTAAAGAAGATTTTTTGAAGATCTAAAAAGTGGATAAAATAAACATGGATATAATTAAATATGGAGAGTATAGAGTATGTTAAAAAGAGTAGATAAAAAGCTGTTTTATGTTATGTGGGTTATATGGAATAAATGAAATCATGTTTAATGGTAAATGGATTTTAGTAACAATATTAAGTAAAATCTGATGGCAATTATGGAAAAAGGAGTGGGGGGTCTAATACGGATGAAAATTTACTATGACTAATTAAACAGATTTGTATATCTACATATTTGTACGTTTGTAAAGACTTGTAAATATATAAATATTTTGTAAATAAGAGTTATGTTTGTATATAAATAAAGGACCCCTGCTCTTCTTGACAGTTGCCATGGGATCTTCAACATCCACCTGAGCTACCACCAACTCAAGCAGATGGGACCTCAATTTAACGTCTTATCTGAAAGACTGCATATTAAGAAGTGCAACATCCTCCTTATGCTGCACTGCCCTGTCAGCAATTGATCTACCTGGTGTGGAAAAAGAACCCACAACCTTCTGCACCAAAGGCATATGTGTTACCCTTTGTGCCACTGACACAACTATGACCATTTTACTTCAGGTAATGCATCTTTAGAAAAATGGACCCAGAGCTGGTTAACACAGCATGAATAACATGAACAAACAATGGACAAAACAAAAGAAATGCAAATGCTCCTGGACAAAAAAAAATACTTAACTTGAAAGTCATGCTTCCTTCAAAACGCAGGACTATACACATTGACATACAAGATACTGCCACTGTCTAGATTTTAACCCCCCCCCCCAAAAAAAAAGTCCCAGTCCACCAACTCCAACAGCTTCTCCTCAGAGATCTCCTTTATCTTGAGAGTAAGACAGTTTTTCCTGTGTGTGCGTATGTGTGTAATTGCACTAGCATGCTGGGGTGTCACACACCTCCCAACTTCTCAGCATAACTACTCTGGACAAAGCCAAGGGGAACAAAGGCCCAAAATCAGGGACATATTTTAAAAATTGCTCTTATAAACTTATTTGCTAGAATAAAAGTTTTTGTATTAGATATGAAGTCTGAAACTCAAAATGTCCATCATTAATTAGTGACCAAGCCTCTATGATCTTCCAGAGAACCACAGATTTTATAAGGAACTGGCCAAAATATGGACATTCTGCAAAATTCTGGACAGCTGAGAGGTATAGGGGGTGCTAATTTACATTTCAGCAAATGTAGTCTTCTTGAAGAAAATAAGTTTCAGTAATCCACAGTTCTACAATTTTTAACACCCATTAAACCCCTCCCAAAAAAGCAAGACAATTACGTAATTAGTGTTTCAGATGGAACCTGTATGCAAAGCCATAGAATTATCACGGACATGACAAATAATGAGTAGAAAAGCTGCAGACACTGGACCCAACTCAATTTGGTTTTGTCAAGGGCAGATCATGCCTACTCAGCCTGGTAGACTTCATAGAAGCCACCAAAACAATGAACGAGGGCAAAATGGTTCATATTACTACCATGATCTTGCCAAGGCATTTGACATAATATCCTTCTTGGACATTGCTGACAAACTCAGAGGTTATAAACCCTTATGTCATCCAGTGGATAGCAAGCTGACTTACAGGAACTAAGAAGTTAGAACTAGGGAGTCCACCTCTACAGAGAGGCTAGTCACCAGCAGAGACCTGGGAATCCTAACATCTAATTCTCTGAAGACAAGGCCAATGTCAAGTCCTACAGATGACCAGTTTTGCAAATGACTGCACATCAGGAACAGTCATAGAATCCCCCCACCGGCACTGATGTTCTCCAGAAAGTGCTGACACAGCCAAATGACTGGTGTCACAGCCATGAGCAAAAACCAAACGCCAAAAGAATGCATAATAGTATCCTTCGGAAAGCCATTCACCTCTGGTAACTATCATTTTCACAACACACTTCCCAGGAGTTGACCCAGTAGTCAAAGCCTTGCAGACATATTCAGACAGTAATCTAGCCTTTGATCATGAAGTGTCTATAGACGTTAGGAAATAATTCTGTGCTGTGCAACTTACAAACAAAGGCATGCCAACTAGGTCCAAGAAGGTCATTGTTTTACATCATTTGGTATTCACCAGACCTATCATTGAGTATAATGCCCCCTTTGGTCTGTACCTAACCAAGAACATCCAACAAGTGGAATGTCCACAGAGGTTCCTCACCAAAAGAATACATGGCATAAATAACATACCCTAGGCAGACCGTCTCAAAGTCCTACCCCTGTATTGTTTTCTACAGGCTGCTGAGAGATCTATGCCTGGCATACAAGGCATTGTTGGACCCCATCCTGATGGACCACCTGCTCATCTGCAAAACAAACTGAACTAGAATTATGTATTACAAAGACATAAACCTTGCCTGTAATATAAATAGGAACTGTTGGACACACTGGTATGTATCCCAGAGACTACCCCTTTTCTGGAACAGGCTCCCCATCCATGTGAAGCACAGCTCCTCCCTAACCCAATTCAAATGTAACTTGGACAACTGTATGGGGAACAGAAAATGTATCTCTGGTTAGGCACCTATGTCTCTAACAGACACAGGCAGCCTCCTGTAAGCTGTTCACCTCTCGGGCATCTGCTTGTAAATATATCATCTCCCAAGTCCCTGCTTACACTTAGCAAGGGTTCCAGAAGTTTTCACAGATATGGGATGCAGGGCTAGGCTTACAAAGGCTCCAGTGGTCATTAGCCTACTATACACCTATGAAACTATGAGCTCTGTAACATCACTGTAACGGCTGATGAGGTGTGGGACACCTTACAGGATATGATGGAAAGCTGGGGAAAACATTAATCAAAGGACCTATCTACAGCACAAACAATGAAAACCCCAACGAAATACAAAGGAATAAGAAGTTATGTACTCACCATAACGTTCTATCTGAGTAGGTATCTTCATTTGTCTGCAACCTGTGGGATACGGATCCGATCTCGGATCCGAGCCGGCAACTTCTATCATAGCGTAGATCCGAGCTCCTAGCTCCTCCCCTTACCCATAATCCCCTGCCTACCCTAACTGACCTCAGATCGTTTGCCCCATAGCACAGCAGATAAAAAGTGTCCCAATGGGAACATATGCTAATAACACAAAAACGATCATATCGGCCAGGAGGAAAGAGGGGGAGATGGTTGCAGACAAATGAAGATACCTACTCAGATGGAACGTTATGGTGAGTACATAACTTCTTAATCTGAAGTAGGAACTTCATTTGTCAGCAACCTGTGGGACAGAGTCCCCAGCTACCTAAATCTTGGGTGGCCTTCATGGAAGGATATTCCGGAGCACCGCAGAGCCAAAGGATGCCCTACCTCGGGAAACAACATCTATTTTATAGTGGCTGATAAAGGTGTGAGATGAAGCCCAAGTGGCTGCGGAACAAATGTAATCCAGTGGAACCCTAGCTTGAAAGGCCGCAGAAGTGGCAACGGCCCTAGTAGAATGAGCATGGACTCCTTGAGGTGCAGGCCTCCCCGAGCTCTGATCTGCTAAAAGAATACAACTCGAGATCCATCGAGAGAGAGAAACTTTAGAAACTGACTTTCCAAAATTACTTTTGGCAAAGGAGATAAACAACTGATCGGATTGCCTATGATCAGCAGTTCTATGGATATAAAAATGTAGTTGTCTGTGTACGGGAATGTAGCTTGTACTCTCCTTTGTTATGAAAGCTGGGGAAAAACACTGGGAGATTGATTGATGTTCGCTTCTGAAGATACCTTAGGTAGAAAGGACGGATTGATCCTGAGGTAAACCCTATCCGGGTGAAAACCCAGATATGGTGGTTTGACACAAAGAGCTTGTAATTCCGATACTCTTTTGGTTGAAGTTATGACCACCAAAAAAGCTGTCTTCCAAGAGAAATTTGAGCTCAACCATGGCCGCCGGTTTGAATGGGGGACCCGTCAAGGCCTGCAAGACTAAGGATAAATCCCATGGAGGTACCACCTCTTTAACTGGGGGCCTAAGGAGGAAGGTACCCTTGAGGAAGGTCTTACACAGTTTGGAAGTGATGAGGGCCAGACTCTTGCCCCACATGGTAGTATGAGATTGCTGCCAGTTGTACCTTGACTGTGGAAGAACTAGCCCCCTGGTGAAAGAGAGAGGTTAGAAAATCTAGAACCGACGATATCGGGGCTGTAAAAGGGTCTAAACGACGGTGTTCTGCCCAAATGGTGAAGCGTTTCCACTTACTCCGATAAACCTTCCTGGTGGAAGGCTTGTGAGCTGCTACAAGAATGGCTTTGACCGGTGATGAGATCCCGGGAGTCCTTATGAGGAGTGGAACTGGAGCAACCAAGCAGTCAGCTTAAGGTTGACCAGGTTCGGAGTCGGAAGACCGACAGGATGAGAGATGAGATCCGGAATGGGATCCAGAATCCATGGTGGATACACTAGGTGAGACCATAGGTAAGGGAACCACGTCTGACGAGGCCAGAATGGGGCAATGAGGATCATTTTGCTCCCCAGCTGCCTGGCTTTCTGTAATAATTTCAACATCAGGGGAAAAGGAGGGTAAGCATAAAGCAGACCGGGAGGCCAAGCATGAACTAGAGAGTCTCTCGGGGACTCCCCCGGAGGGGGGATCAGAGGGAAGTAATCGTTGTATTTGGTGTTTGAAGGAGAGGCAAAAAGATCGCAACAAGGTTGCCCCCATCGGGCAAATACTTGCTCTGCGACTCGGTGGTTGAGAGACCACTCGTAAGGAGTCAGGATAGTACGACTGAGCCTGTCTGCTAGAATGTTGGACCGTCCCGGAATGTGCGTTGCTATGAGAAAGCGGTTGGTGGAAATCGCCCATTCCCACACTCTCATGGCCTCGTGGCAAAGGGGGTAAGACCTGGTTCCCCCCTGTTTGTTGATGTACCAGACTAGCGACATGTTGTCTGTCTGTACCGCAATTGTCCCTACCGGAAGAGAGTTGTGTAGTGCCTGCAACGTCAAAAGCACCGCCCTCATCTCCAGGACGTTGATATGCAAAGAGGTCTCTACATCGTTCCATGTGCCTTGGACTGTCCTGCCTGAAAAATGCCCCCCCCCCCCCACACCAGGCGAAAAGCGTCCGTGGTCACTGTGTCGACTGGTGGAGGTAATGAGAAGGGAAGTCCCGTGTGGAAGTTGGGAGACTGGAGCCACCACAGGAGCGATTTTCTGCAAACCTTGCTTAAGGAAATGGGGTGAGACAGGGGGTTGCGAGACAGGGACCATTGTACCCGGAGGGTCCACTGCAGAACCCTCATGTTCAACTGGGCCAATGGCAGCAGAGGGATTGCAGCCGCCATAGATCCCAGGGCCCTCAGGATCAATTCCGCCGAAGGAGACTGCAGTTGAAGGATGGCCTGCACGTGCAACATCAGGTTCCGAAGCAGATCTGGAGTCAAGAATGCAAGCATCTGTCTGGAATCCAGTCTCGCCCCTATAAAATCCAGCACCTGTGTAGGGATGAGAGAGGATTTGGTCATGTTGATGGTTAATCCTAATAGTGGAGCCAGACTGAGGAAATAGTCCCTGCATGAACAAAGTAGATGCCTTGTTGGGGCTGTGAGGAGCCAGTCGTCCAGGTATGGAAAGACCTGAATTCCCTGGAGTCTCAGGTGGGCCGCTATTACTGCTAGGACCTTGGTGAACACCCTGGGGGCTGAGGTGAGACCGAAGGGGAGGACCCTGAATTGAAAGCGTCTGTCTCCCAGCCGGAAGCGGAGAAACCTCCTGGAACGCCTGTCCACTAGAATGTAATAGTACGCATCCTTGAGGTCTATAGAGCACATCCAGTCGTCCTCCCGCAATAAGGGGAGAACGGATTGCAACGTGACCATTCGGAACTTTTCCTTGGGTACCGCCAGGTTTAGGAGAGAGAGGTCGAGGATGGACCTCAAGTCCCCCGTCTTTTTTGGCACCAGAAAGAACCTGGAGTAAAACCCTGATCCGACTTGATCTGGGGGGACGGGCTGGATGGCTCTTTTTTGTAGAAGCTGCTGAATTTCTGCAGCAGCCGCCTTCCTCTGACTGGGTGGAACGTCGGGAAGGCTTCTGATTCTGGGGTTTACTATGAAGGGAATTTGGTAACCTCTGGATATAATACGAAGCACCCAGCGATCCGTTGTTATGGACTCCCATTTTGCCAGGTGCCTCGAAAAACGCCCCCCGACTGCCTCCAGAGTGGAGCAGTCGGGAAACCCCTCAGGGGTTCTGCGTGGGCCTCTCAGAGAACGGTTCTCTGGACCCAAAATTCCTAGGACCCCCTCTGCCTCTGGGGCGGCGTCCTCCCTGTCCTCCTCTGCCACGAGAGGACTGGTTGTCCTGAGCAAACTGGAATTGATGCGATTTTCGGAACCACATCTTCTTCTGACCCTTTTGGTTCTTGGAAAAGGACCTCTGGGGCGCAGAGAAGCGGACTCCGACGGCAGACAAGGTCTTCTCGTCTTTCTCGCTCTGGACAAGAGTGTCACGAACGGTTTTGCCGAACAGTGCAGAACCATCAAAAGGGGCATTCGCGAATGACGCCTTAAAGGGTTCCGAGAAGTCACAGTGACGGAGCCAGGCCTGTCTCCTCATGACAAGCCCGACTCCGCCTGCTCTAGCGGCTCCCTCTGTAGCATGAGACAACAACCGCATAGAGGTGTTAAGAGACAGAGCGGAGGGTGGCCATTCGGGAGGAGTACAGATCCTTGTCTCCCTCTGACATGGACCTTGGGGGGGAAGCAGCGTATTCCTTAATTAGATTCCGCTGCATCCGAATAACGTGTGCCATGTAGTTCAAGGCCCTGATAGAGAAGGTCGCTGAACTGAAGGCCCACTTCCCAAGATGGTCCATTGCGCGAGACTCCTTGCTCGGAGGATGAACCGTGGGGCTCTCCTGAGCCAACTCTTTCTTGGTGGCTGCAGCCACCAACATGGCATCCACAGGGGGACCTCTGCTCCAATGTGATCTCTCTGCAGGGGGGCTCAAAATTTTGTCTGGACGCTTGGGGATCGGCTCTACGGTGTCCGGTTCCTTCCAAGCCCTAGAGGATATGAGATGCACCAGGGGGTCAGGTGGAGGGGACACCCAAGAGGTAGATGGTCCTGCCTCAAGGAATACGGACTCGTCAGAGGAAGCCTTGGGGGCAGACCACCCACCCCTGATTTTGAGCATTTCCCAGATGTCTCCAAAGGAGACATCCTCGGGGGGTGACCTAGAGGAGCCTTCCCCTTCATCCAAGTCCATACCTTCGGTGAGACTCTCAGGGGAGTCCATGTGCCTCCTTTTGCACTTTGCCTTGTGAGGAATCTCCTCGGGGGGGGGGGGGCTGTCCGAGGAGTCCTCACGGGCTGTATCCTGTTCTCCTGGAACTCCTAAAGGCGCTGAGGCAGGCTGCCCCGAGGGCCGGATGAGGGGAGACATGACCAGATGAGAAGGAGTGCGGGAGGGAGCCGAAGCCAGGATCGGAGGTCTGGAAGCACTCGACAGTGCCCTCTCCACCGCAGTGAAGGCCGAGGGGGAGCTGCTCTCTGACGGATCCGAGATCCGACTCCCACTCGGATCCGAAGCGGGGATCGGACCCGGCGCCGAGAACGTCGGATCCGAAGGACCAGTGTGCTCCGACCGGGACGGAGCCGAAAGCACACCGAATCCCACGGATCCGAAGCTCGGCCCACGGGTCCGAGAGGTCGGATCTGACAAACTCGAGGGAGTAGTCAGAGCTGCCGTGCCCAGCATGGTCGGCTCCGATCTACCCCCGGATCCAACGTGGCTCGGCTCCGAGCGCTCCGAACCCAGAATGCGGGTCGGAGAAGGAGCTATAGGAGAGAAAAAAGGGGTCGAGCTCCCCCCCAGAGTGGGGGGGAGGCAAGAGCACTCCCATCTGCATCTGGGCCTGGATGAATCTCCTCATCATCCGGTCCATGTTCGCATCAGACATTCTAAAAGTGGACCTCGAAGAGGCCACCGAGGCAGACCTGGAGTGTCGCCACGAGACCTCGATGGGGACCGGATCACCTCCTCCTCGGGTCCCGGGGAGAAACAAGGGGATCGGATCCGAGGAGGAGTAGATCGAGAAGACTTGGACGGAGAAGCCCTCTTGGCGGACGGGGCCGATGAGGAGTCCTCGGCCCGCCGCTTAAGGTGCTTCTCCCGCCGCTTCTCTTTCCCGGCCTCCCTATCCTCCGGAGCAGAAGAAGGACGTTGAGTCCCAGTCGGAGGAAGGGAGGCAGGAGTGACCGCTACCGGGGGGTAGTGGGCACTGAAGTACTGGAGGCCAAAGCAGAGTCTGTGGGTAGAAGGCCCGCCAGAACTAGCTTCGACCTTCGATCCTTGAGTGCCCTGGGGTTGAATGCCGCGCAAATCGCGCAACCCGAAGAGAGGTGTTCAACCCCACGGCACCTAACGCACCGAGTGTGGCCATCAGCCGGTGAAAGCTTGTGACCATACTCGGTGCATTTTGAAAAAATGGCTTTAGGGGCCTCCGACATTACTGCAGTAAAGCACACTCACTAGGCCCCTAACACTCAGTCACACACACACGCTACGACCAGCGGGGGAGGGAGAAATATTTTAAATTAAATTAAATTTAAGCTGAAGGCTAAAATAAAAAGATTAGTGTAAAGGGTAAACCTACCACACACACACAATCAGTCATTCAGAAAGAAGAAATAAAAACTTTTTTCTCACTAAAACGCTAAGAGCTCTGAACCTAGCTGTTGCTTGAAGAGCGGCAAACTAGATCTGGGGTCAGTTAGGGTAGGCAGGGGATTATGGGTAAGGGGAGGAGCTAGGAGCTCGGATCTATGCTATTATAGAAGTTGCCGGCTCGGATCCGAGATCGGATCCGTATCCCACAGGTTGCTGACAAATGAAGTTCCTACTTCAGATCTTTAATTCTAACTGAAATACACTGCATTTCACTCAGTTCACAGATGTTCTACAAAGAGAGACCAACCCCTAACTCATTACAGAAATGACTGTCCACAGTGTAGGATGTATACTGAAGATGCAAGATGGAGAAGCAGGGCAACAGAATTATCACATTACATACATGAACAACAGGTGGATTTGTTTTATAGCTGTACAAAATAGAATGTTGTCAGAATAATTCACAATGATACACTAGTCACCAGCATCGCCTTCCTTAGGAAATACAAATATTAGAGGGAATCATTGTGCAAGCAATGTATTTACTACCTACCTGGTATTGGTGCTTAAACCAAATTTTCTCCATCCACACTTAACTCCAGATCAATACCTCAACTACAAGGTGAAACACTTGCGTCAGTAGTTGCACAAAGAGGCTCTGGTTTGTGCTAAGAGGTGAGCTGCTCTTTGCGTGTAGACCTGGATTGTCCTTTTATACAGACTGCACATCAGTGAATCAAATCCAAACCTCATAGGATCTATTTCCCCTTTAGTCCACAACAGTAGGCACCTGGAACCAAGGCTATTACCTTTTGTTATACCCACCATGGCAAATCTATTCCAGGCAGAGTCAAGGCCCATTCTACCAGGGCCTTGGCTTTATCTATGGCTTTTTGGCAAGGGTTGGTGTCTAAAAGTATTCATGACGCTGCTACTTGGTTCTCTTTACATACTTTTACAAAGCACTATAAGACTGATTCCTTCTCTAGGTCTAGACCATACACTGCTAGGACCATTCCTCAGGGGCTCTTGGACCCTTCTCCTTCCACCTCCCAAATGTAGATAGCTGTGGTAAGGCTACTGCAGCAGGAATCAATATTGCAAACATAGTACAGTTGTGTAAGTTGAACTACCCATAACAGTAGATATTTAAACGATCACTGCTGCAGCAGTCACACCCCTCCTTCCATTCCCCTTGTTTTTTAGTATGTCTTTTATGCCAGGGTGTTGTTAAGACTGTTAGTATCTCATAATAAGTTTAATTTCATGCCCTCCATCTACTAGCTTCAATGTCTGTATATGTAATTGTTTCATGAATCTAGAAAAAGTGGAAGGAGATAGCAGGTCATCCTGTGGTGTCTGAGGACATGCCTTCTCAGTAAGCTCAAAGACTTTTCTGTCATCTTCATAGATCTGTTTAGTTTTGACTGGCATCTCTGGAAGAGTCTGAAGACAACCTGTCATGAGCTGACTCCAGTACAGGGGTAGAGTCCTCAATCTGACAACCTGTCATTGTTTGCACTGATCTGACTCCTATGCAGAAATGGCTGCCTTAATCTGACAACCTGTCACCATTTGTGCTGGTCTGACTCTAGTACAGGGATTCCTTGATCTGACAACCTGCCACCATTTGTGCTGGTCTGACTAGTACAGGGATTCCTTGAGCACCATGTGTGCTGGTTTGACTCTAGTACAGGGATGCCTTGATCTGACAACCTGTCACCATTTGTGCTGGTCTGAATCTAGTACAGGGATTCCTTGATCTGACAACCTGTCACCATTTGTGCTGGTCTGACTCTAGTACAGGAATGCTTTGATCTGACAACCTGTCACTATTTGTGCTGGTCTGACTCTAGTCCAGGGATGCCTTGATCTGACAACCTGACATTGGTCTGTGCTGGTCTAACTCCAGTACAGGGATGGATGCCTTGATCTGACAACTTGTCATCGTTTGTGCTGGACTGGCTCCAGTAGGACTACAAGGAGTAGCACATGTGGATCAGGCTGCCTGTGAACACACTTGGCAATCTAAATCACTCCTTCTGCAGCAACATTCACCTGTGGGCAATGAGGTCTGGGAGGAGTATGGATAAACCAGGCCTCTTCCTTGAGCTCTCTGACCTCTGCTGGCACAAACTGAGTGTTACTGTCAGTACTGAGCTCTAAAGGAAACGACCATTGCACAAAGATACTTTTGAGTTATGATCCAATATGTTGGCTGTTTGGTTAGACTGGTATTTCTACGTTACCAGAATAATAATCCATTAATGTAAGGAATTTTTACCCATGGTCTCACACAGACCTGCAGCAACTGGCAAAAGTGTGCTTATCTACAGCATTTTCCTTCGAGTGGGTTCATTTCTGGTGCAGAATTAGTCTGTTCTCAAAGTCCTAGAGATGTCAGTACTGATGCTGTGCTACCACCATGATCTGCCATTAATATCCTACTTTGATACAGAGATGTGCTCTCACAGATCAAGTATCCTTGTAAGGAACATGCAACTTGTGTCCTTCTTTTTGGCCATTCCTTTTAAATTAATCCAAAAAAAGCCAGAAGATCCACTGCTTCCCAGGTTGCTTGTCCAACTTGCTGCTGAAAACAGGTCTGGTTTGATACTACAACCTGGGTAATAAGCACAGACATCATCTTCAGTATTCAATGTTTCTTTATCTGCCAGTGGATTTCTGGGTGGTGTACCAGCTAGCACTAGCTGCTTCCTAGGGACAAAGCTGTAGCAAAGGTGTCTGACCCCCCCCTTTGGGAAATGCACCATTTGGTGCCCCCTATACTGTCACTTATAACCTATACTGTTAATAAGTGACTGCAATCCATTGATGATTAAAAAATAAAATGACAATTCATAAGTTTTTTTTTGTTTTTTTTTTTTATAGGTAGCAGCATAACAATTTGCTATATCTGGAAAACAAAAACTGACCGTTTACAAGCTGCCATTAAGGGCTCTCAATGCTTGTACATTATCAAACTGTTTGTTTCCCCTGCAAGTTGGCACCTGGGGCAGTCATACCTCTGCCACAGCCTTCATGCCCTCACATCACAAGAATCATTAGCCACCAGTGATGTCTACAGGAAGCATTATCAAGGTGTGGCCTGTGTGGTCACTGTAGATGAAAACTATCCAAGATTTGTAAGTAACAAACATTCACATTATTTCTCAATATGTGAATACCTTTTTTCCTCAGTATCTGTTGGTGTCAGCAAAATGCAACAGTTTAAAGTTCACCTTCTTAACCTTGCAAAAGGTTAAAGTTCACCTTCTTATTCTTCCAGCAGAATAGCTCCAAGGGCACAGCTGCTGGTGTTTTATGTTTGCTGATATCAATGTATGTTAGTGCTGCTTGGCTCTATAGAAGGGAGGGATGGAGCCCTGACTGTTACAATCTGGAAACAGCTCTGTAACTGCCTAATCTGACATCACCCTTTGTTTCTTAACATAATTTCTCTCTGAACTCATCTGTGTCTTTATAAACTGTCGTGGCTGAATTCTGCACTGTAATATGTCCAAAGTGACACAATTTGTACTACTTTCTCCATTACAAAGTCATCTTCCAAATACAGCTTCTGTGAAGTATCCCTGTCCATAATGCTAGTAACTATTTTCACCCTGCCTGATCTTTAAGTTACCAAAATCACATCAATCTCATAGATGTCCAACAAATGCCTTTACAGGCTCGCCTCTTGTTGGACAACATCTGTGGAAGCATGCATTTTCACGGCCAGGGACATGAAGAACAAAAAATACTCATTTGTTTTGGCTATTAAAGTGTCATAGTTAAAGGCCTCCCCATCACCAAATGTAAACCAATCATAATTAATCAACAAATAAGCAGAGCAATCCAACACTGCTACAAACAAACATCAATTTTATTCTATTCAGAGTCTGAGGAGGAAAAGTCATCCATTTGCCAAGCAAAAGGTGCAAGGAACAGAAGCCCAGAACTAATCCTGTACAGCATGCGTGTGCTTAAAAATATATAGGTGTGTGGGATATTCTGAAAACACTGGACAAAGAAGTCACTAAAAATACAGCTTCTACCCAGCTTACATGTTTGCTATATCCAAAGCTACAATGTCCATGTTGAAAAAATCATAGGCTCACCAACAGAAATTGTCCACGTACACATTTCTCCAGCATTCATGGAAAAAGACAACTTTTGATCCAGCTAAAATTAATTTGTTGCAGGCTCCACATGAATCTAGGTCATATCCTGAGCACCCCACAAATGAATCTGGGTCATACCCCACCCCACAAATGAACCTGGGTCATATATATCCACAGCACCCCACAAATTAACCTGGATTATATCCAGAGCACCCCCACAACAGGCCTACAGACTACAGTCTTTCTATGGCTTTGTGTTCTTCGTTCCTATGAATCTTTGTCTCATGACATGAGGACCTCTCTGAATGAGGTACGACAACACTCGCTAGCTCAACTACAGGACAATAATATACTCTAGCAAATCTAGTACAGAGAACAATGCGTATTACCATGGCTAAGAAAAGCCCTCCTTTTACACAATAATAAATCACATAATTGGTCCCATAGTTACCCAAAAAAAAAAACAACGTGCAAGAATTTCTTCTTTAACTAATGTACAGCATTACTGGACAGTTCTTAAGGAAAATATTACAGTTGTGTACACTTACCATAAATGTAGATGTTCGAGTGAATTCACTGTTGCAGTCATCACATTTGGGTTATCTGCTTGCAGGTAGTCCTCAGTTGGACTGATTATCAAAGTCTTGGGTCCTGCATCTGTTGCTGTCTCATCTTCCATGACGTCAGGTAGTCAGGGGTATAAAGCATGCAGCTGACCCCATTACATCAGTTTTTCTTGCCCCAGATGTCAGGTGCCCCCATAATGGGAAACAATTAAATACAAGGTTATACCTCCAACAAAAAAGCAAATACACCAAAAAGCTTTAAGCATAATAAACAAGAATAGAGGTATAGTCAATAGAAGTCAGGGGGCTGGAGGGAGGGTATCCAGGACGGCAACAGTGAATACACTCGAACATCTACATTTATGGTAAGTGTACACAAAGTACAGTTGTATACACTTACCATAAATGTAGATGTTCGAGTGTATTCACTGTTGCAGTCATTACATTTGGGTAATCTGCTGGCAGGTTGCCCTCAGTCAGCCTGAATAACAAAGTCTTGGGTCCTGCTTCGGTTGCTGTCTCATCTTCCATGCTGTCAGGTCGTCAGGGGTATAAAACATGCAGCCGACCCCATTTTAATCAGTTTTTCTTGCCCCAGATGTCAGGTGCCCCTCAAATGGGGAGCAAAAATATATATAAACTGTAAATCTATAAATGCACCTTAGAAACATAAAATTTACCTTCAACTAAAAGCAAATACACCACAAAGGCTTTTGAGTACAGTGAAAGAAAGAAAAGGTATAGAATGGGGGATGGCGGGTGGGTAACCCGGACTGCAACAGTGAATGCACTCGAACATCTACATTTATGGTAAGTGTACAAAACTGTACTATGTTCTTAGTGTTTCACTGTTGCAGTCATTACATTTGGGTAGAATCCCAACGCTATGGATGGGAGGATGGAACTAAACAGCATTAGGGGCAGCTATAAGGCCCTGCAGGACTGCAGTGGCAAAGCCTGCCCTGGATTTAGAGAAGAGAGGTAAATGGTAATGCTTTGTGAACGTATGAACAGAGCTCCAAGTAGCAGCTTCTAGAATGTCTTTGGTTGGGACCCCTCTGAGAAAAACTGCTGAAGTAGAGGCAGCCCAGGTGGAATGGGATCTGATCCCCTTGGGCACAGGTTTACCATGGTGCAAATAGCAGAAACGAATTCAGTGGCTTATCCATTTAGAAATAGTCTGCTTTGATATAGCCTTCCCCTCTGATCCTGCAGCAAATGCTACCAGTAGTTGCTCAGACTTTCTTAGAGATTTTGTCCTGTTTAAGTAGAATCTTAGTTGTCTGTGTACAGCGAATGAATGCAGAATCCGTTCCCCTTTGTTTTGCAGATTTGGGAAAAATGTTGGCAGGTGAATGGTCTGATTAAAAGCTACACTGGATATCACCTTAGGCATAAAAGAAGGACTGGTCCTGAGGGCCACCCTGACTGGGTAAAATATAATGAAAGGCTCCACTGCAATGAGAGCCTGTAGTTCTGAAACCCTTCTTGCTGAAGTGACTGCCAAAAGAAAAGCGGTCTTCCAAGATAGAAATTTTATATCCGCAGTAGCTGCTGGTTCAAAAGGAGGCAGGGTGAGTTTTTTCCAGCACAGAATTGAGATCCTATGCAGGAGTAAGTGTTCTCCTGGGAGGCCTTAAATTTTTGGCCCTTCTGAGATACTGTTTAAGCAGTGGATGAGAAAAGAGGGGAGGCTCTGTGTTGTAATGAGCCAAGATGGCAGAGGAATGGATTTTTACTGAAGAAAAAGATAGGCCCTTGTCAAGCATCTCAGTCAAGTAATGCAAAATCTGAGGCATATTGGGCTTTGCTGTGTCTATTCCTTGTGTTTGGTTCCAAGCACAGAATCTCTTCCATTTATCAGCATAAGATTTTCTAGTACTAGGCATTCTGGCTTCCAAAATGACATCCATCACAGGTTTACTGAGAGATGTGGTTTGAATAATTAGTTGATTATCCATGCTGCAAGATTCAGAGTTTGGAGCTGTGTGTGCAGAATTTGACAGTTCTGCTGTGACAGCAGATGAGGTGTTTGAGGCAAGTACCATGGAGGAAGACGTGGCATATTCCTTAGAAGCAGGTACCAGTGCCGGCGAGGCCAGTCTGGAGCAATTAGGATCATTTTTGTTTTTTCCTGTCTGACGTTTAATAAGACCTTGGAGAGAAGAGGCAGAGGGGGAAAGGCATAGACTGATAGAGCATCCACTTTCCATGCTTTTTTGTGATGAGTTCTTGTGCAGAATTTGTCCAACTGATAGTTTTGGGGAGAGACAAATAGATCTATGTCTGGGCTCCCCCATTTCTGTGTTAACATGCTGAAGATTTGTGGATCCAGTTTCCATTCGTGCGGATCCATAAGATTTCTGCTTAAGTTGTCTGCCAGAGTATTTTGCTTTCCTGGCAGGAATTGAGCTTGAAGATGTACTTGGTAAGGCAAGGCTGTGTTCCACAAGGCCATGGCTAGTCTGCAAAGGGGGTAGGAATGTGTACCCCCCTGCTTGTTTATGTACCACATAACTGTGGTGCTGTCAGTCTTTATCAGTAGTTGTCCTGGATGAAGTAAGTCCTTGAAGGCTGTCAGAGCATTCTGAACAGCTAGCATTTCTTTCTGGTTGATATGCAGATGCATTTGGTCTGGGCTCCATTTGCCCTGAATGCATCTCCCTGCCAGGTGGGCCCCCCAAGCATAGTCTGATGCGTCTGTAGTTAGGGTTTGGGTGGCAGGGGATAGAGTGAATGACAGTCCCTTGTTTTGGTGACATGTCTCTGCCCACCAAAGAAACTCCTGTTGTAGGCAGGGAATGAGAGGAATCATTGTTTCCAGGCTGTGACAACGTTGACTCCATAAACGTTTTAGGTACCATTGAAGTTTCCTCATATGCAGTCTCGCTTATGGAATTAGCAGAATGCAGGATGCCAAGAACCCCAAAGCCTACAGAATTTGTCTTGCAGATAACTGGGTTTTTATTGCCATTTGTTTGAAGTATGTTGTCAATTGCCTTTGTTTGTATGGCATGAGGTAAGCCATTTGGGCAGTTGTATTCAAGCTTGCACCCAGGAATGTAATTATTCGAGAGGGTACCCAGTTATGATTTCTTTTCGTTTATGGTGTACCCTAGGCATGCTAGAAGCCTTTTTACAAATGCCAGATGTTGAAGAAGCGTGTCCTTGTCCTCTGCTTGAATGAGACAATTGTCTAGATATGGATAAATTTGAATGTTTCTTTGTCTGCAGAATGCAATTACTGCTGCCAGTCACTTTGTAAAGACCCTGGGCGCAGTAGATAAGCCAAAGGGCAGTGCAGAGAATTGGTAATGCAAAAAACCTGTTTTGAAGCGGCGGTATGTTCTGCATGATTCCCTTATTGGGATATGCAGGTATGCCTCTTTTAAGTCTAAAGTTACTAACCAAGCATTCTTGCCTAGCATAGGCAGTAGCTTTTGTAAAGTCAGCATTTTGAATTTTGGAATGTCCAGGAACGTGTTCAGAATCAATAAGTCCAGTATCGGACGCCATGAATTGTCTTTTCTGGGTACCAGGAAAAGTCTTGAATAAAATCCTTGTCCTTTTTCCTTTTCTGGTACCGGTTGAATAGTCCCCATATCCATGAGGGACATGACTTGTTTCTGGGCCTCTGCCCACTGGTTTTGTGGCCGATCCGGCCATCTGTTTGGAATTGGCAAAGTATGGAAATGAAATCTGTACCCCTGGGATACTATGTTTAATACGCACTTGTCCTGGGTAATTAACTGCCAATTTTGAGCATGAAGTGCTAGTTTTCCCTCCAAGGGGGCTACCAAAAGATAAGTGCTTGGAGATGATAGAGGGAAGTCATTGAGACTGCTTACTGTAGGATTGTGCTTTGTTTCCCCCAGATTTGGAGGTGGAGGCACCCCATTGCTTTGACCTGTAACAACCCTGTGATTGATATCTGGAGCCTTTTGAGTGCCTGGGTTTGCCCTGACTGGCTCTGTTGGACACATGAAAGGACCAATTTTTAGTAGGCCAGTGCCTACTGAACCTGGGTGGCTGCACTTGCAAGAAATCTTTTAAAGTTTGCATAGATTTAGCTGTGTCTTCCATTTTCTTTAAAACCTCTTCTGCCCAATTACCAAACAGAGTATCATGCTGCAGAGGGGCATCCAGCAATTTAGCTTCAACATGATCAGGCAGATTTTGCTCTCTGAGTCAGGCATGCCTTCTAATCACAGATCCAGTAACGGCGGCCCTACAAGAGACCTCCAAGGAATCAAAACCACATTGCAAAGTATGCTTTCCAAACTACTCTGCTGAATGCAATAAATCCTGTAACTCTTTTCCACACAATCAGAAATCAACATCATTTTCTGTTTCAGTAAGCCCATAACATGCTGTTGATATTTAAGCATATGAAACTGACAGTTTAAAGCCCTGATTGCCAAGGTTGCAGACGTATAAACATTCTTACCCAATCTATCCAGCACCCTGGAATCTCTATCAGAAGGGTAAGATTTTTGGCTGTAGAAACCTTAACACCCTTGGGATCCTGAGAAATAGTCTCTGGATCAGCAGCAGGATTTTTGAAAAGAAATTTGTGGGAGTCAGGAACGCTGTAATATCTGTCTGGCTTACTAGGAGATGGAGGCAGGGAATCAGGAGCCATGTTTGATTCCGAGAACACATCATCAACAATGTCGAATACAGAAGGTATTGCCAAAAGTCTATGCTGAAGAAGGAGGAAATCCCTAAGCCTCTTTTTTTGATTCAGAGAAGTCCTGACTCTCCCAGTGAAAATGTTTCCTTAAAGTATGCAAAGTCTCTCCAAAAGAGTAATCCTTAGGAGGAGATGCAGATGGGATGGATTCCACTGCATCAGAATCCTCATAGGGTGGAATAGAAAATTCCTGATCAGAAGAATCATCATAAGAAATGGAAACCTGATCTGAAGATTCATAATCAGTGCCTTGCCTTGGCCTCTTAGCAGGGGGGGGGGGTTGGGAACCCCTGATCAAGGTAATTAAATCCTCAGCCATTTTGATCATCTGTTTTTTAGGCATAGGGGCCTGAGCATGCGGCTCATGCATCGTTTTTTTAGACATAGAAGTTGTTTTTGACCTCGTTTTTGTTGCTGGCTTCGGTTTAATGTAAAAATGTTGAGGCCTGAAAACACCCGCCTGCTCAGCGGCTCCGGACCCATCTGAGGGAGAGACATCCGCGGGTTCAATACTTTGCGAATCTTGCGGCATACCGGACTCCGAATGGATCTCAGTAGAGGCCTGCGACTCACTGAGTACAGGCGACTGGCTAAGGAGAAGCTTTGTCGTGGGTTTTGGACCTCAACGGTCTGTCTGTCTTTTTCCTTGCGTTTTTGTGAACTCCGGTGTCGGATTGCTAACTGACGACATTTCAGGGTAGTTAAATCTTGAACCAAAATATTTAGAAACAAAAATATACCGACGCTTAATAGTGCGTTGGTTAAATTTGGCACAAAACCGAAAGCAAGGCACATTGTGATAAGGGCCTAGGCAAGGAGTACAGTACAAATGAAAATCCTTATGAGGTATTTGCTTCCCACAAGTAATGCAATTATTAACTTTTACTGACATTGGTAAGGAGCAAGAAAAAGTTTCCCCAACGGGGTACTTAGCTTTAGTTTGAAGACTTCGGTTCTGAAACTCGAATACGAAAATTTCAGGAGTCGGCCGACTGGCACTTGCGAACTGCTTCTGCTTCGGGCACGGCGTGGCAAGAAAGACTGATTAAAATGGCGTCGGCTGCATGTTTTATACCCCTGACAACCTGACATCATGGAAAAGGAGACCGCAAACGACGCAAGACCCAAGACTTTGTTATTCAGGCCGACTGAGGGCAACCTGCCAGCAGATTACCCAAATGTAATGACTGCAACAGTGAAACACAAAGAACATCTGCACTACGTTCTTCGTGTTTCACTGTTGCAGTCATCACATTTGGGTAAATTCCCAAAGCTAAGGATGGGGGAAATAATTAGATAGCATTAGGACCAGCTATAAGGCCCTGCAAGACTGCAGTGGCAAAGCCAGCTCTGGATTTAGAAAAAAATGGCAAGTGGTAATACTTGGTGAAGGTATGTACAGAACTGCAGGTAGCAGCTTCTAGGATGTCCCTAGTAGGGACACCTCTAAGAAAGGCTGTAGAGGTAGATGCAGCCCTGGTTGAATGTGGTCTTATCCCCTGTGGGGTAGGTTTTACATGGTGCTTACAGCAGAAATGAATGCAATGGCTTATCCACTTAGAAATGGTTTGCTTTGAAATGGCCTTCCCCTCTGCCCCTGCAGCAAATGCAACCAGCAGTTGCTCAGATTTCCTGAGAGGCTTAGTCCTGTCCAAGTAAAATCTACGTTGTCTGTGCACGTCCAAGGAGAGCAGTACTCATTCCCCTTTGTTCTGTGGATTAGAAAAGAAGGTTGGCAAATGAATGGACTGATTAAGGGCCACACTGGATACCACCTTGGGCATAAAGGAGGGATTGGTCCGGAGGGACACCCTGTCCGCATGAAAGATGACGAAAGGCTCCACTGCCATGAGGGCCTGTAATTCAGACACCCTTCTTGCTGAAGTGATGGCTAGAAGGAAGGCTGTTTTCCAAAAAAGGAATTTCAACTCTGCATTTGCAGCTGGCTTAAAGGGAGGTAGAGTGAGCTTTTCCAATACAACGTTAACGTCCCAGGCTGGAGTAGGGGCTCTCCAAGTTGTTGGACCCCCCTAGGAATTGCTTCAGCAGTGGATGAGAGAAGAGGGGTGGCTCTGTATTATAATGAGCTGAAATGGCCAAGGCATGAATTTTAATGGAAGAAAAGGAAAGGCCCTTGTGAAGCATCTCAGTTAAGTACTGAATAATATGAGATAAATTGGGCACTGCTGTGCCCATACCCTGAGTTTGGCTCCAGGAACAGAATCTTTTCCATTTTTTGAGCATAGGATTTTCTAGTACTAGGGGCCTCCTTGCCTCCAGAATGACATCCATCATGTGCTTACTGTGGGATGGTAACAGAGAGATCAGGTAATTAGCCAGGCTGCAAGGTTCAGGGTTTGAAGCTGTTGGTGCAGAATCTGGCCCTCCTGCTGGGACAGCAGGGCAGGGCCCTGAGGCAGGTGCCATGGTTCCAGCAGTGACACACTGCGCAAGAGGGGGTGTACCAGTGTTGGCATGGCCAGTCCGGTGCAATCAGTATTGTCCTTGGTTTAACCCGTTTGATCTTTAGTAGCACTTTGGACGGGGCTACCACCTGTCCCACTTTGTGAGGGACAGTCCCTCCTTGGCCAGTTGTGTCCTGCATAAAAATTGGAAAAATGGCAAATGTCCTGAGATATTAGGACAAACATATTTCCTATATTTAATGTAATAGCTGCATAAAACAGTTATTCTGTTTCTGAAACACCTAAATGTTATAAGAAACAGAAAAAGCAACTAAAGTGCTACAAGAATAAGCATTTATGTATGCAAAACAGTGAAGTTCTGTCCTATGTACTGGCTGTGGGTATGTTTTGCCTTGCAAACTCTGATGTTTGCACAAAACATGTCCCATTGTGGGCATCTGAAAAGGTGGCAAGCCTAACTTTGGAGAGGAGAGGCAGAGGGAGAAAGGCATAAACTGATAGGTTTTTCCAGGTGAAGGACAGGGCATCCACTTTCCAAGCTTGTTTGTGGGGAGTCCTTGTGCAGAATTTGTCCAATTGGTAGTTCTGAGGGGAGGCAAACAAGTCTATCTCTGGGCTCCCCCATTTGTTTCTCAACATGTTGAATATCTTTGGTTCCAATTTCCACTCGTGTGGGTCCAGGAGATCTCTGCTTAGGTTGTCTGCCAGTGTATTTAGCTTTTCTGGCAGGAATTGAGCTTGCAGGTGCACTTGGTAGCTCAAGGCTGTGATCCACAGAGCCATGGCTAGTCTGCAGAGAGGGTATGAGTGGGTTCCCCACTGCATGTTTATGTACCACATAACAGTGGTGTTGTCCGTCTTTATCAATAATTGTCCTGGAAGAATGTGGTCCTTGAAGGCTGTCACAGCATTCTGTACAGCTAACATTTCTTTTTGATTGATATGCAGGTGCATTTGACTTTGGTTCCATTTGCCCTGAATGCACTGCCCTGCCAAGTGAGCCCCCCAGGCATAGTCTGATGCGTCTGTTGTTAGGGTTTGGACGGCAGGGGGTAGAGTGAATCGCAGTCCCTTGTTTTTGTGGCAGGTCTCTGCCCACCAAAGGAACTCTATCTTTAACAAGGTATGATAGGAATCATTGATTCTAGATCCTGAGAATGTTGATACCATTGTAGTTTCCTCATATGCAGTCTTGCATATGCAATTAGTAGAATGCAAGAGGTCATGAACCCCAGGGCTTGCAGTATTTTCCTTGCAGATAGCTGGGTCTTTGTGGCCAGTTGTTTGAAGTAGGCTGTCAAACTTGTAGGCATGGCGTGAGGTAGGCCATCTGGGAAGCTGTATTCAAGCTTGCTCCCAGGAATACAATTTGTTAGCAGGGTACAAGATGTGATTTCTTTTCATTTATGGTGTACCCCAGAGAAGTTAGCAATTTCTTTACAAATACCTTAAAAAATAGAAAAATGGTCTGGACACGCTGAAAAAAGCTATAAGTAATTTATTCCACAATAAAATACAAGCTCTTTCACCCTGCCGTAGTGCTGGGATTTTTCAAGTCTACTGCAGGGTGAAAGCGCTTGCATTTTATTGTGGACTACGGCAGGGTGAAAGTGCTTGTATTTTATTGTGGAATAAACTACTTATAGCTTTTCTTGGCGTGTCCAGACCATTTTTCTATTTCTGAAGTTATTAGTTTTTTATGGTCTGTGTGTTTCCACGTTTGTTTTCAGTTTCTTTACAAATGCCAGATGATTTAATAGTATGTCCTGGCTTTCTGCCTGAATTAGACAATCGTCCCGGTATGGGTATATTTGAATATTTCTTTGCCTGCAAAATGCAATGACTGGAGCTAGGTACTTTGTGAATACCCTGGGCGCAGTAGATAAGCCAAAGGGCAGTGCAGAGAACTGAGAGTGCATGTAGCCTGCTCTGAAGCGTAGGTATCTTCTGCAAGATTCCCTTATTGGGATGTGCAGGTATGCTTCCTTTAAATCCAGTGTTGCCAACCAGGCATTTTTGCCTAGCATAGGAATCAACTGGTGAAGAGTTAGCATCTTGAATTTTGGGATTACCAAAAAGGTGTTTAGGATAGACAGACCCAGGATAAGACGTCAGGAACTGTCTTTTCTGGGTACTAGGAAAAGTCTTGAGTAGAAACCTTGTCCCCATTCTTCTTCTGGGACAGGTTGAATAGCCCTGATGCTTAAAAGAGAGAGAACTTACTTTTGAGCCTCTGCCCACTGATACGGGGGTAAGTCTGGCCAACCGTTTGGGGTTGGTAAGGAGTGGAAGTGGAATCTGTATCCTTGGGGAAACAATATTTAAAACCCATTTGTTCTGGGTAATGAGTTCCCAGTTTTTTGCATACAGAGCAATCTTTCCCCCTAAAGGAACAGTTAGTTGAGCAGGGCTTGGAAGGTTTAAAGTTAAGTCATTGAGACAGTTTACCATAGGGGGGAGTCTTACTACTCCATGTTTTGGAAGTGGGAGCCCCCCACTGCTTAGGCCTGTGAGTACATTGGGACCGAAGCCTGGGTGTTCTGCTGGTTCTGGGTTTGGACTGAGAAGGCCTGGAAGAGGCAGGAAAGGACCAATTCCTAGAGGGCCAATGCCTACTAAATCTGGGAGGCTGTACTTGCAGGAAATCTTTAACAGTTGGCATAGATTTAGCTTCTTCCTCCATCTTTTTAAGTACTACTTCTGTTTTGTTGCCAAACAGGCGGTCTTGGTTTAAGGTAGCATCCATTAATTTAGCTTTAACATGAGCTGGCAAAGATTGCTCCTTAAGCCAAGCAAGCCTTCTAAGTACAGACCCAGTGACAGCAGCCCTGCAAGATGCCTCTAATGAATCAAAACCACATTGCAAAGTATGTTTTCCAACTTGTTCAGCAGAATGCATTAAATCCTGTAATTCTTTATTTTCAGCACAGTCAGGAAGCAACATAATTTTCTGTTTAAGCAATCCAATAACATGCTGCTGATATTTTAACATATGAAACTGGCAGTTTAAGGCCCTAATGGCCAAAGTTGCAGAAGTGTATACCTTCTTACTCCATCTATCCAGCGCCCTGAAATCTCTATCAGAGGGGGGTATGGTTTTTGGCAGTAGTAGCCTTAGTGCCCTTGGGTCCCTGTGAAATGGTCTCAGGATCCGCAGTAGGATTCTTAAAGAGGAACTTGTGAGAGTCGGGTACCCTGTAATAACTATCAGGTTTTCTGGGAACAGGAGTTAAAGTGTCAGGGACCAGACTAGATTCTGAGAAGGCATCATCTATAATATCCATTACAGGAGGGATAGCTAAAGGTCTGTGTTAAGGCAGGAGTAAGAATTCTCTAAGCCTCTTTTTGGAGTCAGAGTAATCCTGGCTTTCCCAGAGGAAATGCTCCCTAAGAGTATGCAAGGTTTCAGCAAAAGAGGAATCCTCTGGAGGGGAAGCAGAGGGAAAGGAGTCCTCTGCATCAGAATCCTCATAGGTAGATAAGGGCAAATCCTGGTCATCAGAGAAAACAGAAATTTCAGAATCCTGATCAGAAGGAAAATCAGTCCTAGGTCTCTTAGAGGGAGAAGGGTGGCTTCCCCTGATTAGAGTAATAAGGTCTTCAGCCATTCTTATTTGTTTTTTAGGCATAGAGGCCTGACCATGCGGGTCTGGGCATTGGTTTTCTGGGCATGGATAGAGTTTTAGGCCTTGAAGAAGAAGATGGCATCGGTTTAATATGCAAGTCAGTAGGCCTGAATACACCCTTAGAAGCTGGTGCCTGCACAGCGGCTCAGGACCCATCCAAGGTAGAGACATCCGCAGGTTCCACAGTCGAAGAAGCATCTCGCGGCATACCGGACTCCAAATGGGTCTCAGTAGAGGCCTGTGAATCGGATGTAGCGGGTATAAAGGGCTGCAAAAGGACCTCGCTGAGTACCAGCGAACTGGCGACTAGCTTAGGAGAAGCGTCGTCAGCAGCTTTGGACCTATGCGGTCTGTCTCTGTCTTTATCTGTGTGTTTTTTTGGAATGTCGGTAGTCGGGTGGCTTACCAAAGCCACTTCTGGATAACTGAACTGAGTACCAAAATATTTAGATGTGAAAATGAACCGACGATGAATAGTACAAGATTTGAATAAGGCACAAAAACCGACAGCGAGATACATCGTGGTCTGGGCCTAAGCAAGAAATGCAGTACGAATGAAAATCTTTGAGGTATTTGCTTTCCACAAGAAATACAATTGTTAACTTTTACTGACATCGGTTTAGAGCAAGAAAAAGGATCCTCAATGGGGTAGTTAGCTTAGTTGAAGACTTCGGATCTAAAACTCAAACGAAAACTTCAGGGGTCGGCTGACTGGCACTTGTGAACTGCTACTTCGGGCACCGTACAGCAAGAAAGACTAATGTAATGGTGTCGGCTGCATGCTTTATACCCCTGACTACCTGACGTCATGGAAGATGCGACAGCAGCCGACGCAGGACCCAAGACTTTGATAATCAGGCCGACTGAGGACTACCTGCAAGCAGATAACCCAAATGTGATGACTGCAACACTGAAACACGAAGAACATCACTAGTTACATCACACAATGTGATTAGCAATGCTTTAAATACAAAATATTGATGACTGTAGCATTTTTTTTTAATAATATTTACAACACATTCACCTTTCAATAGCCCCAATACCCCAAAAAGCTAAATGCCTCCCCTCCTAGCTCAAAACCCTGGGTTTTGAACATAAAAAAGACAGGTTGCAGGACCTCTAACTTTAGGATGAAAATTGGACTCATGTTGCTGACAGCTTAGCAGACAGCAAGATGTCAGGGTAGCATTGAGGCCAAAAAGTAAGTCACAAAAACTTGTTAAAATTCTTCAATATTCTGTTCAAGGGTAACACTAACTTCATTGTTAAAATCCTTACACCCTACTGCATCCTCTGTTGCACTGCTTTCTTGTGCTTCAGGCACTTTCACTCCTACAGGCATCTCTATACTTCAGACTGGTCTTCCCAGATCGATCAGAAAAGACCTCCATATTTCTGGCTAGAAATGTCAGCACATCTTGCTTTTGGGCCCCAGGTAAAGACTTGCCCTATCTGAACAGTAGGATTTTGTCACTGCATCTTCCCACCAGAGCGCTACAATTCACCACTGAAGTTTTATTTTCTTTACATTCTTTCAATACACTGATGTGACCAATACATACTAATTTTATTTTCTACCTTGTTTATTTTTTCCAATATTGCAATACTGTGATAGCACATGTACCAAGACGTTGTCTCTTGGCTTGAATTATTTACTTTTAGCATTCCCTGTACATGTTCTTTTCTGCATTTCAGAAGTTCTCAACATTTTCTTTTTCATGATGGACATTAAGTCACCCTCATAAATTAGTATAGTGCTCTACAACACATTTGAATACTGTTTTGTCTTTTTCCTAGGTCTCTTTGGAAACGAGAGATCTTGGATGCCTGCCTTACAAGAGTTCAAATGGGGTAGACCACAATAACGCTTGCAGCACCCTTTTTACTGTAAACATCAAGTAGGGTGACAAGTGATCCCAGTTATTACCATTTGATTCCTTAACATATACATTTTATTGACTTTCTCTACTAATCTATCACCCTGTGCATGGTAAACTGCCATTTTATCTGCTTAATCTGAAAACATGGCACATCTTCAGCAAAACCCGTAAAAAAGGCGTGCCTTGACTGGTTAGTATCCCTCTATAAATACTTGCTCTAAATAAAAAGTACAGTTGTGTACACTTACCATAAATGTAGATGTTCGAGTGTATTCACTGTTGCAGTCATCACACTTAGGTTATCTGCCTGCAGGTAGCCCTCAGTCGGCCCAAATACCAGAGTCTTAGCATTTCTGTGTCGGATGCTGTCGCTTCTTCCATGACGTCAGGTCATCAGGGGTATAAAAACAGGCAGCCAATGCCATTACATTAGTTTTTCTTGCCCCAAATGTCAGGATCCCCCAAATAGGGAGCTAGTATATTGTGTGGAAACCACCACCAGTAAAAAGTAAATACCAATACCATTAGGAATAGCCATAGTGAGGAGAGATAGAAAGATAGAGAAAACCAGGGGGCTGGTGGGAGGGAAACCAGGACTGCAACAGTGAATACACTCGAACATCTACATTTATGGTAAGTGTAAACAACTATACTAAGTTCTTCGTGTTTCACTATTGCCGTCATCACACTTGGGTTGATTCCTAAAGCTGAGGAAGGGTGGAGGCTTGTCAAGAAGAGTTAGGGCTGGCTAGTAGGCCCTGCAAGACTGCTGTAGCAAATCCTTCCCTGGATTTGGAAAAGATAGGTAAGAGGTATTGCTTGGTGAAGGTGCGTACAAAACTCCAGGTTGCAGCATCCAAAATGTCCCTCAGACACTCTTCTAGCAGAAGTGATGGCTAGAAGCAAGGCTGTTTTCCAAGAGAGGAAATTTAACTCTGTTGAAGCAGCACGTTCAAAAGGGGGAAGCGTGAGCTTTTCCAGTACAAAGTTAAGGTCTCAAGCAGGGGCGGGTGCTCTCCTTAGGGACCTTAAGTTGTTGGCCCCTCTCAAGAACTGTTTGATGAGAGGGTGAGAAAATAGAGGTGGCTCAGTACTGTAATGAGCCAAAATGGCAGAGGCATGAATCTTAATGGAGGAAAAGGATAGGCCTCTGTGGAGTAGCTCTGCTAGGTAATCGAGGATTAGAGGTAAGGGGGGCACTGCTGTGTCCTTTCCTTTAGACTGAATCCAAGAACAATATCTTTTCCATTTTTCCGCAGAGGATTTCCTAGTACTAGGCCTTCTGGCTTCAAGAATGACGTCCAGCACCTGTTTACTTAAGGTTGTTGGTGAAGTATTCAATGAATAAGCCAAGCTGCAAGATTTAGGGTTTGCAATTGTGGATGCAAAATCTGTCCCTCCTGCTGTGACAGCAGGGTAGGGGTTTGGTGTAGGTGCCAGGGTAGCGCTGTTGTCAGGCTGTGCAGGAGTGGGTACCAGTGCTGACGTGGCCAGTCTGGGGTAATCAGAATTTTCCTTGGCCTGTCTTCTTTTATCTTGAGTAGTACTCTTGAGAGAAGGGGCAGAGGGGGAAAGGCATAGACTGAGAGGTTTTCCCATTGAAAGGATAGGGCATCCACCTTTCAGGCCCTTCTGTGAGGGTTCCTGGTGCAGACTTTGCTCAACTGGTGGTTGTGGGGGGAGGCAAAGAGATCCACCTCTGGGGTCCCCCATCTCTGGATCAGAAGGCTGAAGGTGCTGGGCTCCAATTTCCACTCATGTGGGTCTAGGAGATCTTTGCTTAAGTCGTCTGCCAGTGAATTCTGTTTGCCTGACAGGAATTGAGCTCGTAGATGGACTTGGTTGTCCAAAGCTGTGCTCCACAGAGTCATGGCTAACCTGCAGAGTGGGTAAGAATGGGTTCCCCCCTGCTTGTTTATGTGCCACATGGTGTTGTCTGTTTTTACCAGCAGCTGCCTTGGAAGGATTAGGTATCTGAAAGCTGTCAGAACATTTTGTACAGCTAGCATCTCCTTTTGAATGATATGCAGGAGAATTTGGCTTGGGCTCCAGTGGCCCTGAATGCATTTGCCAGCCATGTGGGCCCCCCATGCATAGTCTGATGCTTTTGTGGTCAGGGTTTGGGCAGCGTGGGGTAGAGTAAAATGCAGTCCCTTGATGTGGTTGCATGGAACTCTGCCCTCAGACAAGGTATGACAGGAATGACTTGTTTCCAGGTCCTGAGAATGTTGGCACCAAAGACTTTTTTTCCTCATATGCAGTCTTGCATATGGAATTAGCAGAATACATGAGGCCATGAACCCTAGGGCTTGCAGTATTTTCCTTGCAGTTAGCTGGGTTCTGGTGACCATTTGTTTGAAGCAGTCTGTCAGATAAACCTGTTTTTCTGAACTGAGAAATGCCATCTGGGACGTTGTGTCCAAGCTTGCTCCCAGGAATACAATCTTTTGACTGGGCACCAGTTGTGATTTATTTTCATTGATGGTATACCCCAATGAAGTGAGAAGTCTTTTTACAAGTGCCAGATGCTGAAGCAGCAATTCCTGGCTGTCCGCCTGAATCACGCAATCGTCCAAGTACAGGTAAATTTGGATATTTCTTTGCCTGCAGTATGCAATGGCTGGAGCCAGGCATTCTGTGAATACCCTGGGCACAGCAGATAAGCCAAAGGAAAGTGCAAAGAATAAGAAGTTATGTACTCACCATAACGTTCCATCTGAGTAGGTATCTTCATTTTTCTGCAACCTGTGAGATACGGATCCGATCTCGGATCCGAGCCGGCAACTTCTATCATAGCATAGATCTGAGCTCCTAGCTCCTCCCCTTACCCATAATCCCCTGCCTACCCTAACTGACCTCAGATCAAGTTTGCCCCATAGCACAGCAGATAAAAAGTGTCCCAATGGGAACATATGCTAATAACACAAGAACGATCATATCGGTCAGGGGGAAAGAGTGGGGGGTGGTTGCAGACAAATGAAGATACCTACTCAGATGGAACGTTATGGTGAGTACATAACTTCTTAATCTGAAGTAGGAACTTCATTTATCAGCAACCTGTGGGACAGAGTCCCCAGCTACCTAAATCTTGGGTGGCCTTCATGGAAGGATATTCCGGCGCACCGCAAAGCCAAAGGACGCCCTACCTCGGGAAACAACATCTATTTTATAGTGGCTGATAAAGGTGCGAGATGAAGCCCAAGTGGCTGCGGAACAAATGTCATCCAGTGGAACCCTAGCTTGAAAGGCCGCAGAAGTGGCAACGGCCCTAGTAGAATGAGCATGGACTCCTTGAGGTGCAGGCCTCCCCGAGCACTGATATGCTAAAAGAATACAACTCGAGATCCATCGAGACAGAGAAACTTTAGAAACTGACTTTCCGAAATTACTTTTGGCAAAGGAGATAAACAACTGATCGGATTGCCTATGATCAGCAGTTCTATGAATATAAAAATGTAGTTGTCTGTGTACGTCTAAGGAATGTAGCTTGTACTCTCCTTTGTTATGAAAGTTGGGGAAAAACACTGGGAGATTGATGGATTGATTGATGTTCGCTTCTGAAGATACCTTAGGTAGAAAGGATGGATTGATCCTGAGGTAAACCCTATCCGGGTGAAAAACCAGATATGGTGGTTTGACACAAAGAGCTTGTAATTCCGATACTCTTTTGGCTGAAGTTATGGCCACCAAAAAAGCAGTCTTCCAAGAGAAAAATTTGAGATCAACCGTGGCCGCCGGTTTGAATGGGAGACCCGTCAAGGCCTGCAAGACTAAGGATAAATCCCATGGAGGTACCACCTCTTTAACTGGGGGCCTAAGGAGGAAGGTACCCTTGAGGAAGGTCTTACACAGTTTGGAAGTGATAAGAGGGCCAAACTCTTGCCCCACATGGTAGTATGAGATTGCTGCCAGTTGTACCTTGACTGTGGAAGAACTAGCCCCCTGGTGAAAGAGAGAGGTTAGAAAATCTAGAACAGACGATATTGGGGCTGTAAAAGGGTCTAAACGACGGTGTTCTGCCCAAATGGTGAAGCGTTTCCACTTACTCCGATAAACCTTCCTGGTGGAAGGCTTGTGAGCTGCTACAAGAATGGCTTTGACCGGTGATGAGATCCCGGGAGTCCTTATGAGGAGTGGAACTGGAGCAACCAAGCAGTCCGCTTGAGGTTGACCAGGTTCGGAGTCGGAAGACCGAGAGGATGAGAGATGAGATCCAGAATGGGATCCAGAATCCATGGTGGATACACTAGGTGAGACCATAGATAAGGGAACCACGTCTGATGAGGCCAGAATGGGGCAATGAGGATCATTTTGCTCCCCAGCTGACTGGCTTTCTGTAATAATTTCAACATCAGGGGAAGAGGAGGGTAAGCATAAAGCAGACCGGGAGGCCAAGCATGAACTAGAGAGTCTTTCGGGGACTCCCCCGGAGGGGGGATCAGAGCGAAGTAATCGTTGCATTTGGTGTTTGAAGGAGATGCAAAAAGATCGCAACAAGGTTGCCCCCATTGGGCAAATACTTGCTCTGCGACTCGGTGGTTGAGAGACCACTCGTAAGGAGTCAGGATAGTACGACTGAGCCTGTCCACTAGAATGTTGGACCGTCCAGGAATGTGCATTGCTATGAGAAAGCGGTTGGTTTAAATCGCCCATTCCCACACTGTCATGGCCTCGCGGCAAAGGGGGTAAGACCTGGTTCCCCCCTGTTTGTTGATGTACCAGACTACCGACATGTTGTCTGTCTGTACCGCAATTGTCCCTACCGGAAGAGAGTTGTGTAGTGCCTGCAACGTCAAAAGCACCGCCCTCATCTCCAGGACGTTGATAAGCAAAGAGGTCTCTACGTCGTTCCATGTGCCTTGGACCGTCCTGCCTGAAAAATGCCCCCCCCCACCCCAGGCGAGAAGCGTCCGTGGTCACTGTGTCGACTGGCGGAGGTAATGAGAAGGGACGTCCCGTGTGGAGGTTGGGTGACTGGAGCCACCACAGGAGTGATTTTCTGCAAACCTTGCTTAGGGAAATGGGGTGAGACAGGGGGCTGCGAGACAGGGACCATTGTACCTGGAGGGTCCACTGCAGAACCCTCATGTTCAACCGGGCCAATGGCAGCAGAGGGATTGCAGCCGCCATAGATCCCAGGGCCCTCAGGATCAATTCCGCCGAAGGAGATTGCAGTTGAAGGATGGCCTGCACGTGCAACATCAGGTTCTGAAGCAGATCTGGAGTCAAAAACGCAAGCATCTGTCTGGAATCCAGTCTCGCCCCTATAAAATCCAGCACCTGTGTAGGGATGAGAGAGGATTTGGTCATGTTGATGGTTAATTCTAACAGTGGAGCCAGACTGAGAAAATAGTCCCTGCATGAAGAAAGTAGATGCCTTGTTGGGGCTGTGAGGAGCCAGTCGTCCAGGTATGGAAAGACCTGAATTCCCTGGAGTCTCAGGTGGGCCGCTATTACTGCTAGGACCTTGGTGAACACCCTGGGGGCTGAGGTGAGACCGAAGGGGAGGACCCTAAATTGAAAGTGACTGGCTCCCAGCCGGAAGCGGAGAAACCTCCTGGAACGCCTGTCCACTAGAATATGATAGTACGCATCCTTGAGGTCTATAGAGTACATCCAGTCGTCCTCCCGCAATAAGGGGAGAACGGATTGCAACGTGACCATTCGGAACTTTTCTTTGGGTACCGCCAGGTTTAAGAGGGAGAGGTCGAGGATGGACCTCAAGTCCCCCGTCTTTTTTGGCACCAGAAAGAACCTGGAGTAAAACCCTGATCCGACTTGATCTGGGGGGATGGGCTGGATGGCTCTTTTTTGTAGAAACTGCTGAATTTCTGCAGCAGCCGCCTTCCTCTGACTGGGTGGAACGTCGGGAAGGCTTCTGATTCTGGGGTTTACTATGAAGGGAATTTGGTAACCTCTGGATATAATACAAAGCACCCAGCGATCCATTGTTATGGACTCCCATTTTGCCAGGTGCCTTGAACCCCCCCCCCCCGACTGCCTCCAGAGTGGAGCAGTCGGGAAAACCCCTAACCCCTCAGGGGTTCTGCGTGGGCCTCTCAGAGAACGGTTCTCTGGACCCAAAATTCCTAGGACCCCCTCTGCCTCTGGGGCGGCATCCTCCCTGTCCTCCTCTGCCACGAGAGGACTTGTTGTCCTGAGCAGTCTGGGATTGATGCGATTTTCGGAACCACATCTTCTTCTGACCCTTTTGGTTCTTGGAAAAGGACCTCTGGGGCGCAGAGAAGCGGACTCCGACAGCAGACAAGGTCTTCCCGTCTTTCTCGCTCTGGACAAGAGTGTCGCAAACGATTTTGCCGAACAGTGCAGAACCATCAAAAGGGGCATTCGCGAATGACGCCTTAAAGGGTTCCGAGAAGTCACAGTGACTGAGCCAGGCCTGTCTCCTCATGACAAGCCCGACTCCGCCTGCTCTAGCGGCTCCCTCCGTAGCATGAGACAACAGCCGCATAGAGGTGTTAGAGATAGAGCGGAGGGTGGCCATTCGGGAGGAGTACAGATCCTTGTCTCCCTCCGACATGGACCATGGGGGGGGGAGCAACATATTCCTTAATTAGATCCTGCTGCATCCGAATAACGTGTGCCATGTAGTTCAAGGCCCTCATAGAGAAGGTCGCTGAACTGAAGGCCCGCTTCCCAAGACGGTCCATCGCGCAAGACTCCTTGCTCGGAGGATGAACCGTGGGGCTCTCCTGAGCCAACTCTTTCTTGGTGGCTGCAGCCACCAACATGGCATCCACAGGTGGACCTCTGCTCCAATGTGATCTCTCTGCAGGGGGGCTCAAAATTTTGTCTGGATGCTTGGGGATCGGCTCTATATTGTCCGGTTCCTTCCAATCCCTAGAGGATACGAGATCCACCAGGGGGTCGGGTGGAGGGGACACCCAAGAGGTAGATGGTCCTGCCTCAAACGCCTCAAGGAATACGGACTCGTCAGAGGAAGCCTTGGGGGCAGACCACCCACCCCTGATTTTGAGCATTTCCATGATGTCTCCAAAGGAGACATCCTTGGGGGGTGACCTAGGGGAGCCTTCCCCTTCATCCAAGTCCGTATCTTCGGTGAGACTCTCAGAGGAGTCCATGTGCCTCCTTTTGCACTTTGCTTTGTGAGGAATCTCCTCAGGGGGGCTGTCCGAGGAGTCCTCACGGGCTGTATCCTGTTCCCCTGGAACTCCTAAAGGCGCTGAGGCAGGCTGCCCCGAGGGCCGGATGAGGGGAGCCAGGACCAGATGAGAAGGAGTGCGGGTGGGAGCCGAAGCCAGGACCGGAGGTCTGGAAGCACTCGACAGTGCCCTCTCCACCGCGGCGAAGGCCGAGGGGGAGCCGCTCTCTGACAGATCCGAGATCCGACTCTCACTCGGATCCGAAGCGGGGATCGGACCCGGCGCCGAGAACGTCGGATCCGAAGGACCAGTGTGCTCCGACCGGGATGGAGCCGAAAGCACACTGAATCCCTCAGATCCGATGGTCGGCCCACGGCTCCGAGAGGTCAGATCCGACAAACTCGAGGGAGCAGTCGGAGCTGACGTGCCCAGCACGGTCGGCTCTGATCTACCCCCGGATCCAACATGGCTTGGATCCGAGCACTCTGAACCCGGAATGCGGGTCGGAGAAGGAGCTACAGGAGTGAAAAAAAGGGGTTGAGCTCCCCCCGGGGGGGGGGGGGAGCACTCCCATCTGCATCTGGGCCTGGATGAATCTCCTCATCCGGTCCATGTCCGCATCAGACATGCTAAAAGTGGACCTCGAAGAGGCCACCGAGGCAGACCTGGAGTGTCACCTCGATGACCTCGACGGGACCGGATCACCTCCTCCTCGGGTCCCGGGGAGAAACAAGGGGATCGGATCCGAGGAGGAGTAGATCGAGAAGACTTGGACGGAAAAGACCTCTTGGCGGGCGGGGCCGATAAGGAGTCCTCGGCCCGCCGCTTAAGGTGCTTCTCCTGCCGCTTCTCTTTCCTGGCCTCCCTATCCTCGGGAGCCGAAACGGGAGGTTGAGTCCCGGTCGGAGGAAGGGAGGCAGGAGTGACCGCTACCGGGGGGGGGTAGCGGGCACTGAATTACCGGAGGCCGAAGCAGAGTCTGGGGTTAGAAGGCCCGCCAGAACTAGCTTCGACCTTTGATCCTTGAGTGTCCTGGGGTTGAACGCCGTGCAAACCGCACAACCCGAAGAGAGGTGTTCAACCCCAAGGCACCTAACGCACCGAGTGTGGCCATCAGCCAGTGAAAGCTTGTGACCACACTCGGTGCATTTCGAAAAAATGGCTTTAGGGGCCTCTGACATTACTGTAGTAAAGCACACTCACTAGGTCCCTAACACTCAGTCACACACACACGCTACGACCAGCGGGGGAGGGAGAAATATTTTAAATTAAATTAAATTTAAGCTGAAGGCTAAAATAAAAAGATTAGTGTAAAGGGTAAACCTACCACACACACACACACACAATCAGTCACTCCGAAAGAAGAAATAAAAACTTTTTTCTTAGAAAAATGCTAAGAGCTCTGAACCTAACTGTTGCTTGAAGAGCGGCAAACTAGATCTGAGGTCAGTTAGGGTAGGTAAGGAGAGGAGCTAGGAGCTCGGATCTATGCTATGATAGAAGTTGCCGGCTCGGATCCGAGATCGGATCCGTATCCCACAGGTTGCTGACAAATGAAGTTCCTACTTCAGATCTGATAATGCATAGATCCTGCCCTGAAACGTAGATATTTCCTGCATGATTCCCTGATGGGGATGTGCAGATAAGCTTCTTTTAAGTCTAGGGTGACTAACCAGGCATCCTTGGCTAGCATACGGAGAAGCTGTTGTAGGGTAAGCATCTTGAATTTTGGGACCACCAGGAAGGTGTTGAGAATTGAAAGATCCAGGACTGGGTGCCAAGAGACCTCTTTCCTGGGTACCAGGAATAGTATGTAGTAGAAACCCTGACCCCTTTGTTCTACTGGAACTGGCTGAACAGCTGTGATGTTGAGCAGGGAAAGAACCTGGTTTTGAGCCTCTGCCCACTGGTTTAGAGGAAGGTCTGGAAACCTGCTTGGGGTTGGCAGTGAATGGAAATAACATTTGTACCCCAGGGATACAATGTTTTGAACCCATCGGTCCTGAGTGATGGACATCCAGTTTTTTTGCATGAAGGGCAAGTTTTCCTCCTACGGGGCACAAGCAATTGGGCAGGGCCAGGAATTAGAGTTGAGGGAGGTGGCTTACCACTCTGTTTTAGGGGTGGGAGGACACCATTGCTTAGATCTCTGCATAACCTGAGACTGTAGTCTGGGTAGTCTGTTTCCCCTGGGTCTTGTCTGGGAAGACCTGGAGGAGGCTGGAAGGGACCAGTGTTTTGAAGGGCAATGCCTACTGAATTGAGGTGGTTGCACTTGTAAGAATTCTTTAACAGTTTTCATAGATTTAGCTTTTTCTTCCATCTTTTTAAAAAACTTCTTCTGCTTTGGTGCCAAACAAAATGTCCTTATTTAAAGGGAGGTCTAGTAATTTGGATTTGACATGATCTGGCAAGGTCTGCTCCTTCAGCCAAGCATGTCTTCTTAGTTCAGAGCCAGTGACTGTGGCCCTGCAAGATGCTTCTATGCATCAAAGCCACACTGCAAAGTATGCTTACTAACTTGGTTTGCAGAATGCATAAGCTCTTGCAAATCTTTATTTTCTGCACAATCTGGAAATATTACCATTTTTTTGTTTAATGAGTTCCATAATATGTTGCTGGTACTTCAGCATGTGAAACTGGCAATTCAATGCCCTGATGCCCTGATACCCCTTCTGTCTAAAGCTCTGGAATACCTGTCTGAAGGGGTATGATTTTTGGCTGTAGTAGCCTTAATACCTTTAGGTCTGTGGAAAATTATCTCTGGATCAGCAGTAGGATTCTTGAAAAGAAACTTGTGGGAATCAGGTACTCGGTAGTACCTGTCAGGTTTCCTAGGGGCCGGAGGTAAGGTGTCTAGAGTAAGACTGGATTCCATGAAACCACCACCCACAACATCCAGGACAGGGTGAATAGCTAAAGGCCTGTGCTGAGGTAGCTCTAAAAATTCTCTTGAGTCGCTTTTTGGACTGAGGATAGTCTTGGCATTCCCAATGGAAATGCTCTCTTAAAGTATGCAAGGTTTCACCAAAAGAGAAATCCTCCGAAGGGGAGGCAGACGGAATGGACTCCTCTGCATCTGAATCCTCATAGGCTGATAAGGGCATGTCCTGATAATCAGAAAGACCAGAGTCATCGGACTCCTGGTCTGTAGAATCTGAAGGCAACTGAATTGTTCGTCTCTTAGCAGGGAAAGACTGGCTCCACCTAATTAGCGTTATAAGGTCTTCAGCCATTCTAAGCATTTGTTTTTGTGGCATGGGGGCCTGAGCATGCGCTTTGGTCATTGGTTTTCTAAGCGTAGTGCTTACTCTGGGTACTCTGGGCCTAAGAAACTCGGTAGTTTTGGCAAAAAAAGAAGTCGTCGGTTTGATTAGAACATTGGTAGGTCCGAAAACAACCTCAGAAGCCAGTGCCTGGACAGCGGCTCCGAACCCATCCAAGGTAGAGACATCCGCTGGTTCCATCGTCGAAGAAGCATCTTGCGGCATACTGGACTCTGAATGGGGCTCAGCAGAGGCCTGCGAATCCACAGAAGCGGGCATCTGGGGCTGCGAAGACACCTCACTGAATACCGGCGGACAGGCACTAGCTTAACGGAAGCATTGTCAGCAGTTTTGGACCTATGCGATCTGTCTCTATCCTTACGTTTTCCAGAAGATTGGTAGTCGGATGGCTTACCGAAGCCATTTTGGAATACGGAGATCGAGAACGAAAGAATTTAGCAACAAAAATAGCCCGTCGACGAATGGTTCTGGCATTAAACAAGGCACAAAACCAACAGCGAGGGATGTCGTGGTCTGGGCCTAAACAGGTGACACAGTTGTATCTTTCGGCTTTTCCCGATTAGGGTCGCCACAGCGGAACTCCGGTCCACTAATGATTGGCAGTAGATTTTTATGTACCGACTTGCCAGGCCTGATGCACAACCTTCAACGAAGGTACGCCCATTCATGCATGTCGCCACCCAAAAGATGCTTTAGCTGAGAATCGAACAGGACAACATCTTACTGTGAGGCGACAAAGCTACAGGTGACGCAGTAAGAATGAAAATCTCTGCAAGGTATTTGCTTTCCACAGGCAAGACAATTGTTAACTTTTTCTGACATCGGTTAGAGCAAGAAAAAGGGATCCCCAACAGGGTACTTAGCTTTAGAAGACTTCAGGATTATCAACTCGAAAAATGAAAATTTCAGGTGGCGGCCAACCGGCACTTGCGAACTGCTTCTGCTTCGGGCTCCTCCTCAGCAAGAAAGACTGATGTAATGGCGTAGGCTACCTGTTTTTATATCCCTGATAACCTGATGTCATGGAAGAACCGATAGCATCCGACATAGAAATACTAAGACTCTGGTATTTGGGTCGACTGAGGGCTACCTGCAGGCAGATAACCCAAGTGTGATGACTGCAACAGTGAAACACGAAGAACATCAACTAACATTCTGGCAAAAGACTTAGCATTAGCTTGACATAATGTTAGAGCTTCTGGAAATGTTATGGCATAGTCTATTATGACTAAGACATATTGATGCCCACTGCTGTATCTTACTGATGACCCAAATAAAGTCCACAGGAATGCATTCAAATGTCACATCTTAAACTGGACAATGAAATCAAAGGATTTGTGAATCCAGGTTTTGGAGCCATTTTCTCACATTTTGAACATGATGTTAAGAATGTTTAATCTCTTTCATAATTCCTGGCCAGTACTTGGGTTTTTTTCTATTCCCAAATACACAATTAGGTGCCCTACCTGGCGAACCAGGGCCTCCTTGCATCCCATGGCTCTGAGTCAGCAGAAGATACTTGCACCTATCCCGTCCACCTCACTCCTACAGGCATCCAAGATACTAACTGAACTTTAAGTAGCCTGCGGCACAAACAGGGGAAAGTTAAAAGGAGTTTCAAGGAGAAAAGCTCCAGTAAACAGGTAGATTTTACAAAACATGTATTAACACAATGTGGTTAATGGTATAACAATTTCATGTGGAAATTACATGCCCACTAGGAAGAATCACGATGAAACTTTTTTATAAAAGGGTAACATTTGTTTTTAATATGCCCATATTACTAGAGTTGAGACTTTATTAGATTTTCCAGGTAGTTTTAGAGCTTGACAGTAGTAAGTTTAGGGGAGAGAAAGTGAAGGGTGAAGGAATGGGAGAGGTACGAATTAAGTGAAGGAAGGTAAGAAGGATAGGAGAGAGCGAAGTAGGAAGATGGGCGACAGTACGAGTTAATGGAAGAGGACTGCGAAAGAAATGGAAATACAGCTGCTATACAAGGGGAGGCAGGAGCACACAATACCAGTGTTTCTGCCCACTATTCCTTGGGCAACAACATACATACAAACTGAAAATACATTTGTTGCACTATCTAAGGCAGAAAAGCACACGTCAAAAAACAATGACTCCACAGCAGAAAATGCACATACTTTTTCATTGCTGAACCAAAAATTCAAATATGAATCCAAATTCTGGTCTGGCTAAAATAAATTTGTTGTAGACAGGAAATGAACCCGGTTCCCACTCCAGGCCTACAATTATACAACCTCGCTAAAGCTTCCCATGCTAGGCAACTAGAAACATTATTCCTTCATGACAATCCTTCTCCAGGCACTTACAGCTCACCACAACAGAAGTGTACACTTAAATTCAGGTCCAGTGAGACGAGCCTCAAGACTCTAGTGAATTTGATATAAAAGACAATAAAGATTCTAGTGAACCTGATAAAAAAGATAATAAGCTACCCCCTTAAGATTCTAGTGAATCTATCACGACTAAGAAAAGTCCTCTTTTAAATCTCATAATTGGTCTTAAAATGACTCACTAACTTAACATATAAGAATTCCATTTAGCTAATATATAGCATTTGACTGTTTGTAAAAAAAAAAAAAAAAAAAAAAAGCATTTACATAATATTTACATCACGACTGAATTTCTGATGTTTTAAACAGAAAAATATTCAGAAGTATAGCAATTTTTAGAATGTTTACATCACAATTGGCATTTAACACTCCAAATGCTGTATCTGTGTCTGTGTATGCATACAGATAGATATGCACGCGCACACACACACACATTATTTATATATCTTTATCTCTCTATATCTATATATATAATTATCTAAACCTATATATATCTCTCATCACAGGGTGGGGTGATGAATATGGAAAATAGGCAGACAAAGTAGATGAGATTACTCTAGCAAAGTGTGTTAAGTTGTGTAGAGTCAACCAGGTAGGAATTTATGATAGCATCATAGATTTATTAAACTTATAGTAGCACAGACCACACCACAAAAATATAGTAATCGTAAATTAGAAATAATACAAAAGTAAAGGCAATGCATCAGTGTGAAATGGGACAATAAATGCTCTTGTCAAGAAAGGATGTTTACCATTTTTATTCAGTAAATAGGTCAGTGTGATAGGAAAGAGATAGTGACGGTTAAGAATGACCGCAGGTTATCTGTGGTATAAATCTGGACTGCATAGTTATACGCAGTGGTCACAGAACTTACAAGTTTATGATTTATTTACAGCATATACAACCCAAAACAGGAACTCATATATGATAAAAGTGGAACTTTATACACTGCACGGCTCAAGTGTTTAATCTGATGGTCCAGCACATCACGAATGGGTAAGGCCTGCCCTCACTTCCTTCGCTGTACAAGCAGTACATTCTTTTTTTTCTTTTAATATAAATTCTCTAGGTGTGACCAATGATGATTTTCTTCTACAGTTCCCTGTAGTCTGGGAATAGATTCCTTCAGACTTGTCTTGGCTGGGCCCTTAGCCACAACACAGGATCACTCTTAGTAAAATGAGTGATGCTACAAAGCAAGTAAAAGAGTGACAAGAACCAATTTACTAAATTCTGCGACTAGTTAATGTCAGTTATCCGATGTTAATGGTTCCAGCTGCCAGACAGCACATGTATGCAATAAGGCATTGCAAAAATATGCTAGACAAGTCCAGAGAAATGTCCGGAACCACAACTTGCTCTGGATTTTCATATCACTGTCATTAAACTACATAGAGCACCACTTCCCTATGACACTGCTAAGCATTTTTATTTGTAGCAAAACTCTTCTGAGTGGGTGCAGCTCAAGACTTTGAGATGGAGTATCAAATGTGTAGGTTTGGCACTCCTACCACACTTCTGCAACGTTTCCTTAATGTTCAGTGCTGCTAAACAATACAGAACTCGTATGATTAATCACTATAATATTCAACTCTGTCAACAACAGGGTACTTAAAGAAGTGTTTATTTAAAGGATGTTATGTCAATAACAAAAAAGAAGCGGAAGTGTTCATTTTTTAGCATTTTAAAGTGTACTACCAATCCCCTCACAGTGAAAATGTTCTCAGTTAAAACAAAACAAAAATCATGACTTACTTCTCATGTTCTACGGGGAGTGCATATGCCGCTTAAGGTTTTATCAAGAGAAGTTCTTGCAGTTAACACCGTGAAACATGGTCTCTCTACTGCTTCATCTCTGGGCTAAACTGCATCCTACACGAAAGTTCAACAGCTTTTTACTTAGGGGGGGGGGCACAGAGAAAAGTACAGCTATCTCGGTCCCTATGCATAGGTCAAGGGCCACCAATGTGGTTCCAACCAAGTCAGACATACTTGTTTTATGGCTTTGCACTTTTGATGAAAACATGGCAGGATGTCCAGGAAAGCCATGCTAACTCCTGGCCTACGGCATGCATTCCCTGCCACCTTACTTAAGGACTGTCTGGCTACAACAGTCCCCAGTTCTTTGCCATTAAGTAAACCTGGCAACATACCTGTAATGAATAAAGAATTCTTAGACATTACAGCATAAACCCTCAGCTAAATGCACTACTTTAAATTATGTATGAAGATTTAAAATCCTTAAATCCCAGTCATTAACAGATAGATGAAAAGTACCTTCTAACGCCAGAAGGGCAGAGGACACAGAATCAAATGGACCCTACTGCGGCAGACCTAGGTGTCACATTTTTCTACACCATCAAAAGTGTTACTATAAGAAGTTTGAAATGTTTTAAAAGACTATTACCAGGTGATGCCAAGGCAGTGGAAAAGGGGTAGGGAATGCATAAGCAAAAAGACATGTCCACTGGTGGGAAAACATATCCACTGACCAGGATCTGGACTTCTAAGCCCACAATCTCAAACAAATTGACTGGCTGTGCCATATTATAGATATTCATATATTAGGATCACTGTTGTGATGTATTAATAAATTAATGAGAAGAAGAGGCAGATGGTCTTCTGATTAGAATTAAAGAGCAGTTACAAGGTGCAATGTTGCCTTCCATGCCAAGGGTGTCATAAGAAATCCCAGAGAGAAGCAAGCATGGTCTCATCGTCCGTCAACTTCTGCAGGGCCAGGGCTGCTAATCAAACCTTAGTATTTCTCAGGACCTTATCCCTTTACACCACTGAGGAACAGCAAGCCAAGGGCTACAATGGTGGTAGCTGCTCTTGTGGTGTGTGTTCTGTCCTATCTAGCAAGTCTCTTCTCATCAGTGTCAAAAAACACAATTTTCCATTTATGTGGAAACAATCTGTTTGGATACTGGTCTGCATGTTTACCTGACATGAAAGGGACAAGAAAGATGATCAGATTATGAAAAAAAAGGTGATCATACCTTCTGACGTCTTTGGTTTTGTTGGCATGAGGCCTAAGCTGTCTTTGTACATCCGTGGTATATAAAAATGTTTTCCCGTATTTTTTTGGATTAAAGTAAAAAGAATAGAAAACAGGAAGCTGGGTGAAAGAGGTTGGCTTTTCGATCATGAAATTCAGATTCAAGTCTGGGCATACAAATCCTTTTAGAGGCCTTAGGTGCAGTGAGCTTTTCAAAAAAAGCTTCACAGCAGAATACACATACATGTATGATGTACGCAATTTTTTGTTAGCTCCAGTCTTCCAGTTACTCCGATTATGATGATGTCCTGCCCCCCCCCCCCCCAACACCCTGCCTATGCACTAATTTCCCTACAGGTAGGGGATGAGTGTGCTGGTGTGCTGCTGTCATATGCATGGCGAATCTGTGTTTTCTCCCTACTGCACATTTACAGCTCATGCCTGCAAATGTCAAAGGGGTAGCTGTGCAATAGACCACTATGAAGGTTGCTACATATTTTCATATGTAATGCACTCCCCAACAGCCCCACTTCCTCCTTTAAGCAAGTGCCTCTTTATGTCTTTCAGTCACCAGCAGGGATTCTGCATTCCCAGACTTGCTCACCCAACACCTCTGCCATGACACACATGTGCAAGCACAGCCCAGTTGTTCATCCCCTTCCTATGACAGCTCCTCCAGTGTCAGGGCCACTAATCAAACCCACATTCTCATGGATCATATTCTGCAGCTTTCTCTCTCTCTCTCTCTCTACTACATAGGACAGCATCTTAACAGAATTGATTGAGATAGTGGAGTTGGCAAGCAGGCAAGAATTTTGAAAGTATAACCTAGGCCTTGACTTAAAAAGTTCTGAGGGATACCCCCAAAGCCTTAGGACTCTACTCTGACACAACAATTGTCAGAGTAGGACTTTACTTACTGGGTTTGGCTTTCTAGCTTCTTGTCTGATGCAGACTATGAGGAGGGAAGAACTGATATGGAACTAATATGGAATCTTCTACACTGTGAGCTTAATTACTTTGTGGCTCAGGTGGATCAGGTTTTCTTCCTTTCCTGATCCATCAAGACTTCGCAATTAAATGGAACACTATTCGGTCCTACTTGGTCATATATAGACACATCAGAGAGATCAACTATGCCTGTCTAGGTCATCTTGGAGTCATTAAGATGAGGCCTACCTTTTCATTTCCTGTCTTTAACAGAACCTTTTGAACTGCAAGCAAGTCAGACAGAAGGACTTGGTTCCACTGGACTGAGAAAGCCTTGGTGGGAACATCTGCTCAAGCACAGAGTCCTTGAACAACATTTCTGCATCTGGTAGTTCTTCTATAATGCAAACCAGTTTAAGTCAGGTGTGCCCACAACCACACCATCCTGAATGCCCCCAGTCTCATTTGACCTCAGACGCTAAACAGCACTGGTCCTGGTTTGCACTTAGTAGTATGTTCTGACCCCAACAGAACCTCCATCATCCATTCATGAGAGGTATTTACCTTCCTAGTCAGGTGATGTGCTAGTGAAATCTGTTGAGTAAGGACACACATCTTTGTACTTTACTTGACCATGGTGGAAATGTCTTTAGGCATATATTCAAACTGATAGGTAACTCAGCATCTCACTGGCAGCCTACAAAGGGGATAGGCGCAAAAGTCCCTGCTTGCTGGCATACCACGGTGCTCTTATATTGTTTGCTATTATGTAAATTGCAAGTCTTGAAGATTATTGAGAATAGGCATCACTTCCTTCACATTTACGTGTCCTATTCTGAGCACTGGCCATCAGGCCAACAAATTACTAGAAGCACATGAGCTCCTAATTCAATAACTGAATTGTCTATTGTAAGCTCCTGATCTATACAAGGGGAGTCCAGGATACTCTGTACTCACATTACCCACTATACAGGTTCCCTTTCAGACAGAGGATAAGAGAAATCACCTGTTCCAAGGACTTGTTCTTTACCTACAATCTTCTGAGCTACCACTGGAGCTTCTTCACATGTAACCTTGCATGGTGGAACATTAACATGGAAGCTGATATAAACTGAGACTTCAGTGTGGATATCAAGGAAAACTGATTAATGAGCTAGGCCTTGTCTTAAGGGAAAGACACACTATTGGTCTTTTACTCAGGCTTAGGGATATCTCTAGGTTCTGCAATCACTTAATGGTGTAGCATGCCATTCAAGAAAGGATATATATGGATGCCTTTTAACCTTGGAGAAAACCTGCAGTCAGGTACCTGCTGAGTGAAGCCTTTGGCACAACAGGAAGGCCAAAGGGCACTGAAAAGAAATGGAAATGCAATCCTTTCCCAAAGATCCTGACATACTGCCTGCTTGCCTTCAGAGTAGGAATGTTTAAGTGCTTCCCTTAGGGATGATGATGATGATGCACAATCATTTGCAAAAACATTGCCAGATGACATTTGATTGGGAAAACGAGTCCCTCTACAAATCATACACAAGTATCAAAAATAAGTATTTTTACAGCGGGCAAGCCTCACTGCATTGTCATATGCCCCCCCAGAGGGCAAGCCTCACTGCATTGTCATATGCCCCCCCCACCCCGATCTTGCATATACTAACGTCACAACTGTACAACAGTGGGTAAAAGAGAAACTCCATGTTAAACCGTACAACAGCTTAACATCCGATGTAGGATAAAGGGGGACTCTGAGCTGGCTGTTGTGTTTAAGCAATCAGAACTCGGCAATATCCTCAGTCATCTATAGGGGAAAAAACCATGTCCAGGGTGATCAGAAAGGCATTTAAGATTAAGAGGGCAGGATGAAATGTAATGTGAGTATTTTGAATTTCGTCAATCCCACATATCTATGGAGGGTGGGCAAGGCTAAAGTGGGCTCTGACTTATCCTTCTTGAACACTAGGAACACAGCATAATTCCTTCACCTGTCCGGGATGACTTCTAATGTCCAGCTGTCCATCAGCTGTTTAACAACACAAGTGTCGTTAAACAGCTGGTTTCTTGAAAGAGGTGGCAGGTACAAAAAGGGAGAAAAGTAGGTAAATTCTGTGAAGATGCCAAAGTCTACTCCCTCCCTTATCCAACAATCCAAGATCAGGAGGGACTATGGCTTGTAGGAGAAGGAGATTCTCCCACCCAGCTGTGTTGTGTTCTCACTGCTGGGATGGAGGAGATCGGCTCGCTAACCTGAACACTTGCTTTTTAGGCTGGCTTCTCTTGCTTTTGGCTTCTCTTGCATCTCCAAGCCTGCTGTCTTTTCTTAAACTGCCCTTCTTCTATGTGTGCTTATAAAAGAAAGAAGCTTTGGAAGACCATTCCTGGGATATTCAGAGATACACCGGCGGAAGTTTTACTCGACCAACTTCATGGTATTACTCTTTTCTTCTGCTCCTTAAATTAAATAAGTCCTGCAAAGGGGAACTAAGATGACCACGGTTCTGTTTAAAACCCATCCTTTAGTATTCACTGAGCTGGCAGAACGCAAAACCGTGCAAGTCTTCTGATCGCAGTCACACAGGCAGCCACTTTGCAGCAGACATTTAAAATGCCATAACTAAATTTAACAGCATGCTTGCCTACCTTTGTAGTGTCAGACAACCTGAACGACTCATCTCTCAGGGAAATGTCTTGGACATCCTTGGCTAGACTCACAGTTTAAGGATATTACCCTGATATTCCTACAAGTGGGTTTGGTAATCAACTGCTTACATACCAACAGTGGCCGAGAAGTATACCTTCTTGGCAAATCTATTTGGTTGGGAGTAATCAAACCTGGCAAAATGTTAGGCCCTGCTAGTGCTTCTACAGAACATTACAGCCAGGTCTGTCACAGGTTCTTAACAGGTGGTGTTACTAGGTGTCAAACATTTTGTTAGTGACAGGGTAGAAAACTATCAATCACGTTCCAAAGACTAATCTTAAAGTACTTTCTTAGAAGTTTCAGTACCAAGGCGGGGAAGCTAAAGGTATGAACTATTCTAGCTCCAAGAGCTCATAACACCTCTTTTGTGTAGCAATATGCTGTTTGACCCTCTGCATGAAATGTTCCTTCATTAAATGAGCCATCTCCATGAAAAAGATCATTACCTGGGAAGGAGTCTGCAGAGATGGCATCATCAGTGTCACAGCTTAAGGGACAGTGTATCTGGTCTGAGTAGGCTAAAGCTTTCTATTTCAGTTATGAGACGAGGAAGGGTCTCTCTTGCTTTCTCTTTACGTTTTATATTTAACGTGGATGGGGCAAGGACTCTTATCCAAGGAAAAGGATGCTCTTTGTTCTGCTGCCAGGTATCTTTTATGCAACTCTTAGAATCAAAAGTTACAAGAACAGCTATGCAACATGCATCTTTAAGACAAGTGGCATATTCTGAGCTGAAGGCATGTCCTAGTGAGTTTGGATACTGAGCAATAATGCCATACACCAAGGTCTCTCCAAAAACAGTTTACATTATACAAAAATCTAGTGTCAGTTGTGAGGTAGGAGAGGTCCATCAGTAAACTTCTAAAGGTAAGTAGATGCCATTCTTAGACATGTGAGGTAGGAGAGGTCCATCAGTAAACTTCTAGAGGTAAGTAGATGCCATTCTTAGACATGTTGTGAGGTAGGAGAGGTCCATCAGTAAACTTCTAAAGGTAAGTAGATGCCATTCTTAGACATGTTGTGAGGTAAGAGAGGTCAGTCAGTAAACTTCTAGAGGTAAGTAGATGCCATTCTTAGACATGTTGTGAGGTAGGAGAGGTCAGTCAGTAAACTTCTAGAGGTAAGTAGATGCCATTCTTAGACATGTTGTGAGGTAGCAGAGATCAGTCAGTAAACTTCTAAATGTAAGTAGATGCCATTCTTAGACAACTGGTGATCCACAACCAGCTGTGGTGCCTCAATAAAAAACTAGGTCAGGCAGCCGGATTGGTGTGACCTGCAATGAAAACCATAGCCTGCAGAATAAATGTACATGTTTTACACATTCTACCCAAGTAACAGAGTGCTGCGCTTCAGGTCCGTGTGTACCTGCAACCATGAATGATGTCAATCCTGTTAAGACCGTCCTTTGTTGCACATACTGCAGCTGAAGCTGTTTTAACTTATTCAGAACCTTTTGTCAAAACTGTACTTTGCACACATTATCTGGTGCTCTTCTTCAACGGATGCTTGCAACTAAAAATATATGCAATTTATATTTGCTAAAAGCTAATGTTTTGCTGAAAAATCAACTTCTACTTTGTTATTCTTATTTATCTTTTGCTGCAAATCCAACTCTTATTCTTTGTTATAATTTTGCTCTATCTGCCTTCTTGGTCAGGGTCATGGCTGAAAAAGGTCTACAGACTAATTCACTTACTTGGTTAACAACATAATAAATGAATAAATAAACAAACAAACCCAAGACTTGCTACAAATTGTGGAAGCCAACAAAAGTACTGCCTGCTGCAACCCTCAACAGGTCAGCTGCTAGAGAGAATACAAACCTTCTGTTTGACCACTAAGTGGGAAAAGAGAAAGCTAGAAAGAAACAAAAGGCCATCAGAGGAATAGAAGGCGCTGAACAGATGCTACAATTAAACTACATAGCCACAAGCTTTGAGTGGACACAGCAACTAGCAGCACAAAATCTATGGCAGATAACAGTCAAAGACATCATGCAGAAGTCCAGAAAAGACAAAAGTTTGTGCTGGCCCTGAATGGATACACGACTATGGAGACGTTCTGCAGATAAAAGACTAGACTTTTCTTCTGGCATCTAGCAGCAGTGCTTTCCTGTAACAACTACATGGTGCTGGTCTATACAGCGACAACAGCCAAATAAAAGACTATGGTATTGAGGTGGAAGCTGGGTGTGTGTTACTCTTGGTACTGTGAGGGATAATGACTTTACTGGGAACAAAAAAGGATAACTTACTGGTTTGACAAGACACTTTGAAGGCCCTGTCAAACCAAAAGCCATTGAATAATAAACAGCTGGTGTGTTCCACTTGGATTCCAAGCTGAACCAGTATATTAAAACATTTAAATTCTAAAACAAAGCAAGGCACATTTTGATATAAAAATATTTCAAGCTAGACAATTTCACTACTGAACAAATACAAATTTCAGAGTAGTATGTGTGAGATGACAAACAGTATCTGTAGGTATTCTAAAGCAAACATTTAGTGTAATACACAAAACCTTCAGGTTCTTCAGAAGTTCAGAGGTTCATACTGGGCTATCTGCCCTGGGGCATTTATAAGCCTAGCTTGACTGTGTTTGGCTTACGCCACCCCTTGATTTGAGTATACTGTGCCCTTTTTAAAGTTTAGTTTACTGTGCCTCTGTCTAATAGTGACACGGAAGTAATCCCCAAGACAAACCTATGATCCCCCATCCACTCATCAAGATTCTTCTTGAAGAGAGTCAGTGAGGTGCTCTGCCTAACATGAACTGGAATTCTACTCCAGAGCGAAGGGAGCCTCTGGGTAATGAATCTGTCCCTCCAGCATGTTCTATTTATTTCTGTGCTGAGGTTCAAGTCCCTGGAGCGCGTGGCTCTAAGGGATTTAGATTTACTGAGGTGGAGCATGTCCATTAATTCTGGGTTGGACATAGCTTTATATGTCAGGCACAGATCGCCTCGAAGTAGGCGGTATGCAACTGAGTAGATTAACCGAGCAGCATATGGCTTGATCCTCCTGGTGAGGTACTTTTGGGGTCTTTCTAATTGCTGCAGGTGTCGGGTAAGGTACATCCCAAAGGGGGCACTGTATTTTATGATGGGCCTGATGAGGGATGAATAAAGGGGCACTATTACCTCTCTTGATCTAGATGTGAATCCTTTCATGATGAGGTGGGCTATGTAGAAGGTCTTTCTAACCACTTTGGCAATGTGGTTGTCAAAGGAGAGATTGCTATCAACTTGGGTCCCCAGATCCCTAATTACTTTCTCTGTACTTAATGGGTTACCACCTATGTGGTAATTTGTGGGCACATTGTTTTTGCCAAAGGGTATGACTATACACTTTTTGGCATTTAGCTTTAGACCATGGCTCTGGCACCAATTATCCGTCTCTGCGAGACCTTTTTGAAGGATGTTTGTGTCAGCTGGAGAGTCTATTATGGCGCCCAGTTTGCAGTCATCTGCGAACTTTTTTTTTTTTATAGAATCTCGGTGTGTGGGGGGGGGGGGGGGTCCAATTCTATAAAAGGAAGAAAGCTCTAAAGGTTTTGTATTTTACAATAAACGTTTGCTTTGGAATAACTATGGCTTCTGTTTCTCATCTCACACATTTTACTCTGAAATTCACAACATATTTTCTGAAAGTACATCAATAAACTGATCAACAAAATAGTCATTTTTGTCACTTACTACTCCTAAGCAGCTGACTCTCATTATACTCCGCTAGCTTATTTTGGCAGAAACGCTAGCAATCTTAATGAGAAGAGATTACTAGCAGCCCTTAATGTATCACTTTTGCAAGGTCTGATCTTTAACTGTGCAATGCCCATACAGGTAAGACTTCATAATCACATGGTGAGAATTTTTCTTCTGATCTGCATCCATGGATGAATGATCAATTTCAACTTAAACCAACACGCACGAAAAAGAGAAAATAAAAAATGCATTCAGGGAGGAAAGGCTTGAAAATTGTATCAAGATCCAAGCTTGCCACTACAGAATGTGAAGAGGGAGGTGAAACAAAACAGTGCAGCGAAGAAGGCCAAAGCAAGATCATGTCCCTAAAAAACACATTTGCACGCATGTACGCACTACTGAAAAACAGACTACATCAACTTACCTGTGTCTAGGGTCTCAACAGCCCTTGTAGGAAGAAATTTGCTGCTAGGTTTTCTTTGCATACTTTGGTTTCCTTGTACCTTCCAACAACCTGCTGATTGACTGACTACACTAAAACTGTACAAACACTGTGTGTGTGTGTGTGTGTGTGTGTGTGTATTTTATATATATATATATATATATATTTATATATACATATATATATATATATATATATATATATATATATATATATATATATATATGGGTCCACTTTCTAATTTCGAAATACTGAAATCTCGAATTACAGTATTTTGAAATCACAAAGCCAAAAACCCAACCAAAACTCACAAATTCAAAAACACACAACCGCAAAATTCAAACTCCTGTGATTACGGTACATATACAGTACACACATAAACATACACAAAACTCCCCCCCCACAATCAAACAAATTAATCTAAACTACATATAAGCAAGGGGGCGCCCCACAATCCCCCTACTTATATATTCTAATTCCGAGATTGCACAAACAGAAACACAAACGAAACTCACACACACACACATCTTACAGTCCCTTAAACACACACACACTAAACCCCTAACCAACATACTTACACACACAAACCTGTCAATATTAAACCCAAACATCCACATACCGTACCATCGGAAGGAGGAATTCAAAATATCCGTGCTTCGGGATTTTGAATTTCGCACTTCTGCCGGTTTCGGAAATGTGAGTATGCGGCTTTGTAAGTTGGAAATACTGAAATTTGAGATTTCAGTATTTTGAATTTACAAAGTGGACCCATATATATATATATATATATATATATATATATATATATATATATATATATATATATATATATATATATATATATATATATGGATTCCATACATTTGGTCGAATTACACAGTCGAAAATGATACCAGGCATTGTACTTCACTGAAAGCTCACTTGACTGAAAGTTCACTTGGTCGAAGTTCATTTGGTCGAAAATGGAATATAGCCCTTGCCCCACTGCAGTGCAACCCTGGAGTGAGAATCTTAAATAAGGGGGGGGGGGGGCCGTAGCCCCCCACATAATTTTAGTGTATTCAATGTATAATTATGTGGGGGGCCGTAGCCCCCCACATAATTTTAATGTATTCAATGTATTCACTTATACTTTAATGCATTCACTATTATAAGAAGGTATATCCATTAGAAATGCATTGATATATATCTTTAGTAAAAACTATTGGCTGTGCCCCCCACACCCCCCCTTACTTAAGATTCTCTCTTTATTAGTTGCTTTTAATGCAATGCACACTTTCGTTCGGTTTTCTGATCGAACTTCGACAGACAATAAGAAAGGTAGCTAAAAATCATTACATTTAAAAACAGACCAAACAGGGTCACATATTGCAAAAACACCTATAACAGTGTACAAAACTCACAGTAATCAACCCAATTCTGCCCCATACGTACATTCACTGCATACCTAACAGCAAATAAGTGGGCGGATAAGGCAAATCTTACTTCCGTTATTTCTACCATGATCTTGTTAAAATAAACATTTAAAAACCTTGACTGAATGCATCACAAATGTATCACACTCGACCAGGGTAGATGGAATCACAGTGCCTTATATCAAACCCATGTAAGCAAACAGTTGCAGTAGCGCTAAGCAAAGTACAGTTGTGTACCTACCATAAATGTAGATGTTCGAGTGTATTCACTGTTGCAGTCATTGCACTTGGGCTATCCTGCTGGCAGGCGACCCGCAGTCGGCCCGAGTTCCAAAGTCTTGGTCCGGCATCGGTTGCTGTCACCTCTTCCCTTACGTCAGCTTGCCAGGGGTATAAAAGTTGCAACTGACGCCATTTTCTTCAGTTTTTCTTGCCCCAAATGTCAGGTGCCCCCAGATAGGAAGGCTGGAAAGATAAAATTATGCCAAAAAACATGCATATATTACTATAAACATTTCCTTCATCTACAAGCAAATACTCCACATAGGTAGTATAGAGATGAGAAGTACAGAAAAGTCCCAGCAATGAAAAAAGGGGGATGGTGGGTGGGTAACCTGGACTGCAACAGTGAATACACTCGAACATCTACATTTATGGTATGTACACAACTGTACTATGTTCATCGTGTTTCACTGTTGCAGTCATTACACTTGGGTAGAATCCCAAAGCTGAGTTTGGGTGGCTGGGTCTAAATTGGATTTGGAGAGGCTACCAAGCCCTGCAGAACAGCAGTGGCAAAGCCTGCTCTGGATTTAGAGCAGAGAGGCAAGTGGTAAGTGCTTGGTGAAAGTGTGCACTGAGCTCCAGGTTGCAGCTTCTAAAATGTCTTTCATTGGTACTCCTCTGAGGAAAGCTGCTGAAGTGGCTGCTACTCTGGTTGAATGAGGCCTAATGCCCTTAGGCACTGATTTGCCATGTTGTGCATAACAGAAGCGGATGCAATGTCCTATCCATTTCTTTTTTTTTTTTCAATAATTTTTATTTTTATTTGTACATTAATAAATGTCACAAATAATAAACATCTTACAACATGACCGTGTGCATATAAATATATATATATATATATATATATATATATATATATATATATATATACACATATATATACATACATACACACACATATACATACATACACATACACACATATACATATGTTATACATTGATGTCAAATACCACAGGATATAGGTCATACAACATATCTATTTAAACTATGTACATAGATGCTTTCATTGTTAATTCCACAGTTATATAGACAGTATATGCATTCGTAATATCCAAGTTATTATTTAATATCTGAACTTGTATGTGTTCTTTGGTTCCATTATAGTGTATTTCTAAGTTGCTGTGTGATGAATTATGCTAATATGATGTTAAAGGTTTGTTCCCAAATTTCTCTGGATTTCATGTTTTTGTTTCTTTTATCTATTACTATTTTATGAGGTAAAAGGTGTTGTATAGCTACTTGTTTAAAACCCTCCCAAGAGATATTTATCGTATCTAGCCATTTAAAAGCTATATACAGTTTCATTAGTAGGAAAATTGTTAAAAGTGTATTGTGGGAGGATGTGTATCAGAGTGAATTCCCAAGTTAATGTTGATGTTTGATAACCCGTTTTTTTGTAATTGTACCTTGAGAGAGTTCCAGAGTTTATAGACACATTTACAGTTCCAAAATACATGGATTAAGTCAGCTATCTGGTCCTTACAGTGTGGGCAGAACGGTGATTTTGATGTGTTAAATTTGTGCAGGATTGCAGGTGTAAAATAAGCATTATTATTGATCATGAGCTGAGTGTATGCTAACTTTTTGAGGGGTAGAATCTTCAGTGTTAGATTGATTGCCTGGCTTATTTGCTGATCATCTATGGATGGTTTATTTTTTCTCCAGTAGTTAGAGAAGAGGAGGTCCTTCTGGTATTTGATTTCATTTATCATTTTATATGAATTGGTAATAGTTTTCTTTGTTGTGATAATATATTTCCAAAGCCTGCTACAAGTTTCTATGTCACTATTGGTCATAGTAATATTTTGGAGATAACTGGAACACAGTTCTTTGATTTGTCTTAGGATTATTATGTGTGATTTAGGGAGGTTTAAGTTGGTCCTCATTTCTTGTATTGAACAGTTAAGGTAGGGATAGATATCTTGGATTGTTTTATCTTTTAGTCTGGGAAAAGGGACTAAGTCCAGCATCTTATTGTTTATTTTTAAATTTGGGTTTTTATGAAGGGGTTGCAGTATTGTCGTGGCATGTCTAAGGTTCAAGAATTGAAAGAGTTTTTGCGCTAAGTTGATAGAATGTTTTAAGGGCTCTATAATGTTATAAGTTTGTATTTCTTTCTGCTTCAGGAATGGAAGTGCTTTGGGATTGAAACCTAGAGCTTTAATATATCTCTAATATATTATCACCCAGAGAGACCAATTTTCCATTGACGGGTTATGTTCAGCTATTCTCAATATTCTGTTAGTGTTAATGATCGAGTAGTACATTTTAAAATCTGGTAGATTTAGTCCTCCTTTGCTTTTGGGGAGTGTTAATTTTGGATAGGAGATTCTGTTTTTGGGTTCCCATATAAATTTTGCTAGGAAGGTATGAATTTGTTTGAAGAATTTATTATGTATTGTTGTCTGTGATGTCATGAATATATACATTAATCTAGGTAAAATGTTCATTTTGATTATTGATACTTTGGCCAAGAATGTTAGTTTTAGGTTGTTCCATCTTTTGCAGTCTTGCATTACATTTTGCCATTTGAGGTTTACATTGTGTTGGTAGAAGTCTTTGTTACTCTGGAAAAAGGTGATTCCCAGGTATTTAGTTTCTTCTTTAATTTTTATTGTGTTTAACAATGGTATTAGTGAGAAGAGTTTGGGTGTTTTTAGGGGGAAAATATTAGTTTTATTAAGGTTTAGTTTGTAGTTAGACATAGTCGAGAAATGTTCAATTGCAGCTATTATTTTGTTTATATCTGAATTTGGTGTAGTGCAGTATATGTTCAGATCTGCAAATGCAGTGAGGTATATTCTGAAGTTGTGTATTGATGGAGGATTGTGATATGTATTTTGTTTAATGTATAGAAAGAGTGGTTCTAGGTATAGGTTAAACAGGAAGGGTGATAGTGATGGATATCGGCTCAGTTAGTCTTGTTCAATTTTTTATTAGGATCCTATTTGACCAAGTTTTATTTATATACAGAGATGTGTATGGGTTGCTATAGAGAGTTTGGATGATCTGAATGAAGTTATTGGGTATATTAAAGTAGAGTAGTGTTTGGAGTAAGAATTCTAGATTAACCCTATCAAATGCCTTGTGGGCATCCACTACCACTGTGTAGATGTTGATAACGTATCGGTTAGCGTAGGATATTAGTGCATCTAATGTTAATGTATTGTCACTAGTCTGTCTATGTGGCGTAAAACCGGATTGTTCTGGGGAGAGGATTTTTTTCTATCAGATTTTTCATTCTGTTTGCAAGTATAGAGGTAAATATTTTAGTATCTATATTTAAGAGGGAGATGGGTCTGTAGCTGTTGGGGTTTTTGGGGTCTGTGTGTTCTTTTAATATAAATATAGTTTTAGAGGCATTAAAGTGGATATCATTTATTTTATAGTTTATTATGTAATTCAGTGTATAGTACAGTAGTTTGGCTGTCAAGGGGGAAAATGCTTTGTAAAATTCTGATGCGAGTCCATCCGGACCCGGAGCCTTATGCACTTTTAAGTGTTTGATTGTTGTAATAATTTCACTGATGGATATCGGCTCAGTTAGTTTTTTTTGTTGGTCTAAATTGAGTTTAGGGAATTTCAGTTTTTGAAGAAAAAGAGTTCTATCTTCCTTTGAGGTTTGTAGTATTTGTGCTCCATATATTTGAGAGTATATTTGTTCAAATGTTTTAATAATGTCTTCATTTTTTGTGTAGTTTTTGTCTCTGTAGTTTATTTCTGATATATTGGAGGCATTTTTGTGTTGGCAGATAATTCTGGCCAGAACTCTAGATGGTATTTGAGCTTCTTCTGCGTATGTGGCTAACATTCTGGCTTCATAGAAAGATAGGTTCCTGGTTTCTAACATATATAGATCCCTTTGCAGTTTTAAAAGTTCTGCTTCTGTTTGGTTCTTAGGGTTATTTATTAGTTCTTTTTCAAGATGCTCTATTTTCCCTTTCAGTATATGCTCCTCTTTCAGTTGTATTTTTTTATTGTATGCTGCTTTTTTGATAAACAATCCTCTGATTCGTGCTTTGTTTGCAGCCCATTCTATGTCAGTTGGTACTTGGGAGTTAGTGATATTTGTAAGAGCTATTTTTAGTATTGCTTCTGTTTCTTTTATTACATCCATTTTGGAAAGTAAATTAGGGTTTAGTGACCAATTATGACCCCTATTCTATAAATATATCTTTTTGTCCCAGTTAATGTTCAGTGTGATTTTGGAGTGATCTGAAAAGAACCTGGTATGTATAGTTATTGTTGGGTCCATATTAATGAACATGTCAGAGATTAAGAAGTCTATCCTTGACCACATTTTGTGGCATTGCGAATAGAATGTGAATTTCCCTGTTTTATCTGCACTGTTTCCATGTTTAAAAGGGTCATATAGTTTGAAATCTTGTTTGAGTTCATTAAGGGCTAATGTGGCTTGTTTATTATGTGATTTGGTCAGATTAGATTTATCATTTTCTGGGTTTTGATATGTATTCCAGTCACCTCCAATCACTAGGTAGTGATCTTTAAATTGGTTTAAGGTTGGGTATAATGACATAAAAAAGTGTTGCTGGTTATTACAGGGTGCGTAAACATTACGTACCATTATAGGTTTTGGTATTGTAGGACTATTAAATGTTACATAGCACCATCTTCCCTCCTTGTCAGCTTTGGTTTTAAGTATTTTTTCCTTAAATTGGTTTTTAATTATTATGGCAGCCCCAGCACTGTTTGTTTTCCCCTCTGAAGCTATGATTTGACTTATCCATTTCTTTCTGCTAATTTCTGCCCATTGCTCTGCAGTCAAGTGTGTTTCTTGTATTAGTATGAGGTTGGCTGTGGTTTTTAATGTAAGGTGTAAGAATAGTTTTATTTTCTTCTTGTTTTGGAGCCCTTTAACATTCCATGATTCTATTTCCCACATTTATTTATTAGGTGTATTCCTTAGATATGCCATGTATATTAGTTTTGTTTTGTTAGTTTTGTATGTGTTACTGTGTGATGGTTTAGGAAAGCATCTATTTATCCCCGTCCCTACACTGTGCCTAACCACTATATCCCTGGACCAGGAATAATCAGGGGGGAGGATGAAAGTTCATTATATGGTTTACCTTTACGTCTAATCTTGGAATGTGTTTTCTTTTTAGATATAGATTTACTCCATAGTATCCCCCCTGTGTTACTATAAACAATGTGGACAAATCTGAACAAACTAGTTCCCTCAACAAACACTGCTACTTAATATCCCTAGCCTCTTCCAACATATTATTTATACAGTGATGGTATTGCATTTAAGGTACAGCATGTATTGCTTTTGTCTTGTGACCAATTCTTTCTAATAGTATTTTTAAAACAGTATATTAATATACATTCCTCAGTAAATTATAGCAATATGTGTACCATAGTAATATTGTTAAACAATCAATCTTGTCATTTTTACATTTTTCTCTCATTTGACTTCTTTTTCCTCCCCTTTACTTATTCAGGTTTTGGCCTTCTTTGGTGCCTATAGTGATGTTTTTCCACATCAGTCTGTGTGGGTTATAAAATATATACTTGGCACCTATTTAACAGAAGTAGGAAGTATAGAGAGACAAAAAAAAAAGAAAAAGAAAAACAGCTTAGCCAAACAGTCCTTCTGCTATAGTTGACATATTAAGGCTGTATTTACATTATCCCAGGATTGTTAGGTTATTTTACTAATTTCCTGAGATTACTTCTCTCCAGGATCTTTTAACACATTTCTAGTATTTACATAAAACATTTAACAATTTTTCCCTTTTTTTCCCAATATTAATCTATGAGCTAGCATAATTCTGACAGTTTATTTCTTGCCTATTATTTAAGGCTGGAGTTTCATTCACCTACACAGTACTGGGTGTACTGTTTTAGTGAATGGTTCAGTTCAACAGTACCTTATTTCTTCAAGGTTTTGCTTGCAGATTGGTTGACATCTATGGTGCAGCTTTCTTCTTTTAGCTGGTGCAGATAAATTTTCATTTTTCGGGCAGTAAAATCCTTTGGAGCTTGCTGAAATCCATTTTGTCTGACTGTTCTTAATGAAGCCATCAAAAGCCTAGGGGGACTGAATTTGCAAGCCAATATCCGAGATGGGAACTTCCTTCCTATATTCGTGCATCGGAAACAGCAGTTCATTTTTGGTTCCCACCCAGGCTGTACTTCCCTTTCCTGTGTTCCTCATGGCTCACATCAATGACCCAAGGGCCTAGACAGCAAGGGGAAGATTTCAGAGTTGGATCCCAGCTAGAGTGCTCATGAATGGGGTCGTTTTTTCATCCAAGGGACCTTTATCTTTTTTTGTGGATTTATTTCACTTCTGAAGGTGGAATTTGCTTGAAAACAGCCAGGAATGTCACTTTTTTACATCTTTGGGGTTAGCAACCATGTATTTAACCTCTTTGATGTAAAAGATTAACTGATTTGGATATTTCATCTGGAATTTGATTTTTTTTTCTATTAGGAACCTGCAGTATGGAGATAGTAGTTGTCTTGCTTGTCTTATTTGTATTGGCAGGTCTTGAGCAAAGGAGATTTTATTATTATTATTCCAGGTGAGTGTGCCTTTTTTCTTTGCTGCCAGTATGATTTTATTTACATCTTTGTAGTTTAATATAGACAGGTCTTGGTTTCAGTGATGTTTGCATTTCCCTCAGGGCTCTGTGGGCTCTCTCTATTGTTATTTGCTGCATTTCTTCAGATTCCTCTAGGAGGGAATTTATTATTTGCTTGATTGTTGGTATTAGATTGTTATGAAGTACAGTTTCAGGTATTCCTCTGATGATGATATTGTTCCTTCGAGATCTTGCTTCCAGGTCTGTTAATTTTGCTTGTAAGTTTTGCATTTCTTTGTCATGGGCATCAGTTTTTTGAGAAATAGAGTCTATTTTTTATTTCATTTTCTATTATTTTGGACTCAGATTTTTCCATTCTGGATATTATTTGGCTGAATGAGTCACCAATGGTTTGAAATTGTAATGGTAAGTCCTTTAATGCTTGCTGGATAGGTAAAAAGGCAGATTTTATGTCTTCCAGATTAGCTGGCTGGTCTGTCTTGGATTTATTTGTATTTTTAGAGTTGCCAGTTTGTTTAGTTGTCTTTTGTCTTTTTGAAGTTGTGTCTTTCTCAGGTGAGGCTAGTACTGAGAATTTGGTCTTACTTGTTGTTGTTTCCATATTATTTTCCTCTTTTGACATCTTGCTGTAAAGTATTTTACCAATCTTGCAGTCAGATGCAGGGCCTTAGTAGCACATTGCTTAAGCTGTTATTCAGAAATCTTAGTTAATCCTGCTGTTTCTGAGCTGAATCTGTCACTTTTTTCTTCCTCTTTTGTTTGCTGGATGATATTAGCAGTAAATATCTACAGTTATTTCTGTATTATTAATTCTGCGTTGCCTTCTGGGTTTGTTTTAATCCAGGGTATATCGAGACCTAGGTGATAGCAGTGCTCACAGAACAGCGGCCATTTTGAACTCGTGTCCTATCCATTTCAAGATTGTCTGCTTTGTAACAGGCTTTCCTTGTGATCCTGCAGCTTATGCTACAAACAGTTGCTCAGTTTTTCCTGAAAGCTTTTGTTTTGTCCAAGTAGAATCTTAGCTGTCTGTGTATATCCAAAGCGTGCAGTAGTCTCTCCCCTTTATTCTAGGGATTTGGGTAAAAAGTAGGTAAAAAAGAAGTTATGTTCTTACCATAACGTTCCATGCGAGTTGTTCATCTCGCCTTTGTTCTTACACATGGGTTCGGAGCCGATCCCTTGGCTCCAAGTCGGCCACATTCCAAGCTCTGCGTCTAAGAGAAGCTCGAGGCACAGTCCCTATCCCATGATCCTCTCCTGCTAACCCTCAGATCTAGTTTGTTATGAAAACCAGACAACAGAAGACATACCCGCTTACACATGCATACGTATCAATACACATATACACGTATATACACATAAATGTAAGGACAGATATATGTATATATGTGTATATATATATATATACATATATATATATATATATATATATATATATATATATATATATATATATATATATATATATATATATATATATATATATATATATATATATATATATATATATATATATATATATATATATATACATATATATATATACATATATATATATATATATATATATATATATATATATACATGTCCGAATATGAAGGCATACGTAGAGACAGGCAGTCCAAGGGGACCATGAGAAAAGACAACCAGCCACCAGTCGTACTTGTTCTTCCAGAACACGGAGGGGGAAGGAGGGTGGAAATGTAAGAACAAAGGCAAGATGAACAACTCACATGGAACATTATGGTAAGAACATAATTTCTTTATGTGAAGTTGTTCGATCTCGCTGTTTGTTTTTACACACGGGTAGCGTCCCTAGCACCCTAAACCCCGGCTGGCTCAAGGGAGAACATTCCTGAGAACAGTGGAACCAAAGAAAGCCCTGTCCCTGGAAACCCTGTCCACTTTGTAAGGAGTAATAAAGGTATGAGGTTTGGCCCAGGTAGCCGCTGCACAAATGGTATCTATCGGTAAGTGAGCAGCATGGGCTAAGGAAGTAGAAACAGCTCTAGTAGAATGGGCTTTAGCTTTGAGCGGAATAGACTGATTGGAAGATGAATAAACAAAGTTTATGCAGTCCGAAAGCCATTTGGATAACGTGATTTTTGTTACTGCAAGTCCTTTCTTATTATCTGTATGAGAAACAAAAAGTTGATCCGATTTCCTGAATTCTTTTGTTCTGTCCAGATAAAATCTCAGCTGTCTGTGCACGTTCAATTTGTGTAACGTGTATTCCAATTTATTGGTATGGTGCCTGAAAAAAGTGGGAAGTTCTATGGACTGATTAAGATTAGATTCTGAGCAGACTTTTGGTAGAAAGGATGGATTAGTACGTAAAGTGACCCTATCCGGGTGAAAGATCAGATACGGGGGTCTAATTGACAGTGCCTGCAGCTCTGAGACTCTGCGAGCTGAAGTGATTGCAACAAGAAACAGGGTTTTCCAGGAAAGATATTTAAGTGGGCATGACGAGGCTGGTTCAAAGGGTGATAACATGAGCTGAGATAGCATCAGATTTAAGTTCCAAGGAAAAACCGGACTTCGAATGGGTGGTCGGAGATGATAAGTTCCCTTCATGAAAGCTCTACAAACTCTGTGAGACATAATTGTAGCGCCCCTTTCACCCACATGAAAATAAGATATGGCAGCCAGCTGTACTCTTATGGTGGATGTTGAAGCTCCCTGATGAAAAAGAGTAGATAGAAAATCTAGAACCTTATGAATAGGAGCAACCAAGGGATCTATACCTTGTTTGGAAGCCCAACACACAAAACGTTTCCACTTGCTCTTATACAATTTTCTAGTGGAGGTTTTGTGGGAAGAAATCAAAATATGTTGTACTGCTGGAGACAAAAGATCTGACCTGGCTAAGCTGGGAAGTGGAGCAGCCATGCTGTCAATTTGAGGGACGAAAGAGAGGGGTGAAGAACTCCTGACGAGTGGTTCAGAAGGTCTGGCACTGGGTCCAGAGTCCAAGGTTCCTCTATTTGGTGAGTTTGGGGGAAGGGGAACCAGATTTGTCGAGGCCAGAATGGTGCTATCAAGATGATCATCCTTTCCAGACCTTTGGCTTTCTGCAGAAATTTCGAGATTAGTGGAACAGGAGGGAAGGCATATAGGAGACCCGGGGGCCAATCATGCACAAGTGCATCCCTGGGGGCGCCCCCCCCCGGACGGGGAAGTAGGGCAAAATAGCTTCTGCATTTTGTATTTAAGGGGGATGCAAAAAGGTCGCAGCAAGGCTGGCCCCATCTGCGGAATATCCTTTCCGCTACTTGATTTTTGATGGACCACTCGTGAGGCAGCAGGATGGCTCTGCTTAGTCTGTCCGCTATTACGTTGGACGTCCCCGGGATGTGCGTTGCTATGAGAAAGCGTCCGGTGGACACAGCCCATTGCCAGATTCTCAGGGCCTCTCTGCATAAGGGGTAAGACCTGGTTCCTCCTTGTTTGTTTATGTACCAGACCACTGACATGTTGTCCATCTGAATTGCACCTGTTCCCGGAGGTAAGCAGTCGTGAAAGTGTTGCAATGCCAGGAACACTGCTCTCAACTCCAGGACACTGATGTGCAGACTGTACTCCATTTTCGACCACTTGCCTTGAACTGTTCTTCCCTGAAATAGTCCCCCCCACCCTAGCAGGGAAGTGTCCGTGGTCATTATGGCTATGTGGGGGGGGGGGGGACGAATGGGTGGCCTATCGTAAGCTCGTGGCTGTTCATCCACCATCGAAGATCCCGCTTGCAAGACTCTGTGAGCAGGATGTTGTGTGACAACGGTAACCGTTGGTAAGACCACTCTGCCAAGAGTAGCCACTGGAGGATCCTCATGTGCATTCTACCTAGGGGAACTGCGATAAGGGTAGCTGCCATCATGCCTAAAACTTTTAAAACCTGTGTAGCGGGGACTCTCTTGTTTTTGTAGAAGAGTAGAAATCTGTTCTCTCAAGGCTGAAACTCTTGTTTGGGGAAGCCTGATCAGAGTTAAGGTAGTGTCCAATTCTGCTCCTATGAATGATATATGCTGTGAGGGTGACAAGGCAGATTTTTCGAAGTTCAGTGTTATGCCTAAATGGGAACAGAGATTGATTGTATAGTCCCTGGCTTGCAATAGGCGATGCCTGGTGGTGGCGGTAAGGAGCCAGTCGTCTAAGTATGGAAACACCCGGAATCCTAGTTGTCTCAGGTGGGACGCCACTACTGCCATGCACTTGGTGAACACCCTGGGGGCTGAGGTGAGGTCAAAGGGCAGAGCTCGAAACTGAAAATGACTGGCTCCCAGCCGGAAGCGCAGGTGATCTCTGGATGGCCTGGCCATTTTTATGTGGTAGTACGCATCCTTGAGATCTATAGAGCACATCCATTCGTTCATTTGAAGAAACGGAAGGATCGATTGTAGTGTGACCATCCGGAATTTCTCCTTCTTCACAAAGGGATTGAGTTTGCTGAGGTCCAGTATCGTCCTCCAGTCCCCTGTTTTCTTTGGAACTAAAAAGAACCTTGAGTAAGTTCCGGATCCTATTTGGTCCGCCAGGACTGGCTTGATGACTCTTTTTTCTAATAGCCTTTGTATTTCTATGGCTGCCTGATCCCACAGAGTGGGTGGAACATCTGGGAATCTTTTTTGGGTGGGAGGATTGTCTAAGAGAGGGATGTTGTATCCTCTGGTTATTATGCTTTTTACCCAGGAATGTGAAGTGAGATTTAGCCAGGCCTCTGGGTATAAAGCCAAGCGACCCCCGACTGCCTCCAGAGTAAGACAGCCGGGCCTCCCCTCAGGAGTGCTGGAAGGGCTTCCTACGGACACTATCCTTGTCGCCTTGGTTGTGCGGACCCCCTCTGCCGCCTGGGCAGCGTCTTCCATTTCTTCCCCCTCCTCTGCCTCTAGAGGGGGTTTCACTAGGTGTGGATTGGAAAGCTCCCAGAGTCTTCCGGAAATAGAAGTTATGTTCTTACCATAACGTTCCATGTTAGTTGTCTTCTTCTCGCCTTCTTCTTGCTGGATGGGTTCGGAGCCAACCTCGGCTCCGACTCGGCCACTCTAAAAGCTCGAGAGTTGGTTCCACCGGCTCGAGGCTCCCCTTATATCCCACAATGCTAGGCGAGAGTTACCTCAGATCTCGTTTGTAAGCTAACCCCAGCTTATAAAAGTAAAAGAATAACTCTAAACAGAGTCCACCTCTAACAACAGGAAGAAAGAAGGGTGACCTACATCCTGAACCAGGAAATATGCACAACAGCATATGCCTAAGAAAGAGGTGGTAGAAAGAGAGGTCACAATCACAACTCCTCTAGGTCTGTCCAGGCCAGGGGGAAGGAGGGTGGGGCCTTAAGAAGAAGGCGAGAAGAAGACAACTAACATGGAACGTTATGGTAAGAACATAACTTCTATATGTTAAGTTGTCTATCTCGCCTTCATTCTTGCTGGATGGGACCGTCCCTAGCACCTTGTCCCGGGTGGCCTAACGGAACAGACTCCTGAGAACAGTGGAACCAAAGTTAGCTCTATGCCTAGAAGCTAAGTCCAACTTGTAATGAGAAATGAAAGTGTGAGGAGTAGCCCAAGTAGCCGCTGCACAAATGGTGTCAATAGGCAGTCTGTCTTGGAAGGCTAAAGAAGTAGCCAAAGCTCTGGTGGAATGGGCTTTAGGTTTATTAGGCAGTTTTTGGTGTCTAATTTCATATACAAGGGAAATCAAAGATGTTAGCCATCTGGATAATGATACTTTTGAAACTGAAAGTCCCTTTCTGCTTTCCGCATAGGAGACAAACAGCTGATCAGATTTTCTGAATTGTTTTGTTCTATCCAAGTAGTACCTCAATTGACGATGAACATCCAGGCAGTGTAATTTTTTTCAGACCTATTGGAATATTCTGGAAAAAAGACAGGGAGGTCAATGCTTTCATTTAGATTTGACGTCGAGACCACCTTAGGCAAAAGGACGGGTTAGTTCGTAAGGATACTCTGTCCTTATGAAACAATAGATAAGGAGGTCGACAGCTGAGTGCTTGAAGCTCTGAAACTCTTCTAGCTGAAGTAATAGCTACCAGAAAAAGAGTCTTCCATGATAGCAATTTTAAAGAACAGGAGACTGCAGGTTCGAAAGGGGGAAGAATCAAAGAAGCAAGTACTAAATTTAGGTCCCAAGGAGAAGGAGGATTTCTTATAGGAGGTCTGAGAAGAAAAACTCCTTTTAAAAAGGCTTTGCAAAGCTTGTGGGACATTAAGGCAGATTCAGAAATACCCACATGAAAGTTAGAAATAGCTGCCAATTGAACTTTAAGAGTAGAGGGAGATGAACCTGCATGGAAGAGTTCAGCTAGAAATTCAAGGACTAATTGGATGGAAGCAGTGAAAGGATCTATGTCCTTTCCTTTAGCCCAATATGTGAAGCGTTTCCACTTACTCAAATAAATCTTCCGAGTGGAAGATTTATGGGAAGCTATCAAAATATCTCGAACGGAGTGAGATAATTGAGGAAGCCTGGCTAAGGTTGGAACTGGAGGAACCAAGCAGTGAGGTTCAGAGAGGGGAGGGAGCGATGAAACTGACCCGACTGATGGATCAAAAGATCTGGAACTAGGTCCAGATTCCACGGTCGCTCCAAAAGAAAACGATGTAGAAAGCGGAACCCACACCTGTCGAGGCCAGTAAGGAGCAATGAGGATCAATGAGGCCTTCTGAGCGATAGCTTTCTGTATCACTTGAGAGATTAGTGGGAAGGGAGGAAATGCATACAGAAGTCCCCGGGGCCAAACTTGGACTAGAGCGTCTCTGCTGGGTTGGCCTGGTAAAGGGAACAGAGTGAAAAATTCTCTGCACTTGCTGTTTTGGGGAGTAGCAAAAAGATCGCAGCAAGGCTGACCCCACTTGAGGAAAATTTCTCTCACAACAGAGTCTTTCAGAGACCACTCGTGAGGCATGAGGATAGCTCTGCTCAACTTGTCCGCAATTTGATTGGACTTCCCGGGGATGTGCGTTGCTATCAGAAACCGCTGAGAAGAAATCGCCCATTGCCACAATCTGAGTGCTTCTCGACACAGGGGGTATGATCTGGTTCCGCCTTGTTTGTTGATGTACCACACTACAGACATATTGTCTGTCTGGATTGCAATCGTTCCCAAGGGAAGAGAGTCTTGAAGGGCTTGCAACGCTAAAAGCACTGCTCTCATCTCCAGAACATTTATGTGCAAGTGGCATTCGTTTGGTTGCCATGTGCCCTGGACCGTCCTGCCCTGATAATGCCCCCCCCACCCGATCAGGGAGGCATCCGTTGTCAGAGTAGCAACCGGAGGGGGTGGAACAAAGGGTCTTCCCAACAAGAGCTGAGGGAAGACATCCACCACATGAGATGATTTTGCACGCTATGCGTGATCATAATGGTGTGAGACATTGGAAGTTGCTGGTATGACCATTGAGTAAAGAGCATCCATTGAAGGATCCGCATGTGGAATCTGGCTAATGGAAGCAGAGGTATGGCAGCCGCCATAATTCCCAACACTTTCAGAACTAACCTGGCTTTGATTCTGTTGTTGTTGAAAAGGAGTGAGACCAGTTTGTGTATGTCTGTTATTCTCTGATCTGTTAGCCTCGCAGACATGTCTACTGTGTCTAGATTTGCGCCTATGTAGGTAATAGTACGACAAGGCGACAAAACAGACTTTTCGCAATTTACTGAAATGCCTAACTTTTGACAAATGCGAAAAGTATAATCCCTGGCCATCAGAAGGAGATGCTTGGTGGGAGCTGTGAGGAGCCAGTAGTCCAAATATGGAAACACCTGGAATCCTTGTCGTCTCAGGTGAGAAGCTACCACTGCCATGCATTTGGTAAACACCCGGGGGGCAGTGGTGAGACCAAAGGGCAGGGCCCTGAATTGAAAATGACTGGTTCCCAGCCTGAAGCGGAGGAATCTTCTGGAGCGTCTGTTCATTTTTATGTGATAGTACGCATCCTGAAGGTCTATAGAGCACATCCAGTTTCCTTTTCCCAATAGGGGAAGGATGGACTGCAGCGTGACCATCCGAAATCTTGTTTTCTTGACTGATCTGTTCAAGATACTGAGATCCAAAATTGGTCTCCAGTCCCTGTTTTCTTTGGAACTAAAAGAACCTTGAGTAGATTCCGGATCCTTGCTGGTCTGCTGGAACTGGCTGAATTGCTCTTTTGCAAGCAGTTTTGAAATCTCTAAAACCGCTAGATCCCTTTGAGCGGTGGAACATCTGGAAGGGATTTTTTTGATTGATTTGGAAAGCGAAGAAAGGGGATAGAATAGCCTTCGGAAATGATGGACTGTACCCATTTGTCTTGAGTCAGGGATAGCCAGGCTTCTGGGTACAGTGACAATCTTCCCCCGACTGCCTCCGAAGGTGGGCAGTCGGGCAACACCTCAGGGATGCTGAAAGGGCTTGTCAGAGAAGGTTTCCCGATTGCCCTGGTTCTGCGGACACCCCTGCCCCTAGGGCGACGTCTACCATTGTTATTCCCGCCTCTGCCTCTGGCGGGGAAACGACTCTGTGCGTCAGGAGAAGTCCCTTGAGATTGTTTACGGAACCACATCTTTCCACCTTTCTGGCCTTTGGGGTAAGGCCTAGAAGGAGTAGAAAAACGGACTCCGACGGCAGAAAGGGTCTTGCCATCAGTTTCGCACCTAGTCAAGGTTTCTTTCACTTGAGGACCAAAGAGAGATGATCCGTCAAACGGGGAGTTAGTGAAAGACGTCTTGAAGGGGTCCGCAAAATTGCACAGCCGCATCCAGGTATGCCTACGTAAGGCCACACCTGTCCCTGCGGCTCTACTCGCTCCATCTGCCGCGTAAGAAAGAAAGCGCATGGAGGAGTTGGATATGGAGTTAAGGGTAGCCAGCTGCGTGTTCATCTTATCTTGAAAACCCGCAGCTGTAGGGTCCTTTAACATTTCACTCGCTTCCTTGATCAAGTCCCTTTGAAGACGAGTAAAATGGCATAGGTAGTTCAGCGAACGCATGGTAAATGTCGCTGACGAGAACATCCGCTTCCCGTACCTGTCCATGGACCTAGATTCCTTGTTAGGTGGATGGACAGGTACTGAAGGATCAGCTAGCTCCTTCTTAGTGGCAGCAGCTACCACCATAGCATCCACAGAGACTCCTTTGTCAAGAACTGTTTGTCTGCTGGTGCCGTTATAAACTTGGAGGGTCTCCTGGGAGTGGGGTCCACTGAATCAGGAGCCGTCCATGCCTTCTTAGCAACCACCTGCATGAGGGGGTCAAGCCGGGGAGACACCCAGGAGGTGGAAGGGCGAGAGCCAAACGCCTCAAGATACACAGATTCATCCTCCGAAGGGTTGAGGGCTGGCCAATTTCCCCTCTGTTTCAGGATCTCTAGAATGTCTGCAAATGAGACATCTTCAGAAGGGGAACGGGGGGAACCCTCAGAATCATCCAAATCTGTGTCAGACGTGATGGACTCAGGTGAGTCAATGTGTTTCCTCTTACACTTCCTCTTCCGAGGGGGCTCTTCTGCCAAATCAGGAGAGGCCTCGGAAGAGGATGAAATCCCCACAGGGGGTTCCTGAGGAGCTGGCTCTCTGCGATCCGGGATGAGGGAGTGAGTCGACTTGACCTGAGGCACCGTAGAGGGAGGGGTGGACGGAGCCGACTGTGGAGTACAGCCAGGCTCTAACACACTCCGCATGACCTTGAATGCACCCCTGTCAGGCAAAGCCAGAGGTCCCCGCTCCGAGAAGCTAAGAACCCCCCTCGGCACCGACAGTGATGGCTCCGAGGCCGATGTCGGAGCCGAACTCACCAGCGCCGAAGCTCCGAGAGGAAGAGCGGGGTCGGACAAGGGTCCGATGCCACTCACCCCCTCGGAGCCGACGAGGGAAGTCCGGCGCCGAGATTCTTCCAAGGAAGAAATCGGAGCCGACGACGGAGCCGAAGACAATTGTATCGGCTCCGACGCTACCACAGTCTTGGTTCCGACGCGACCCGGCTCCGAGCTCAAGAGAGTCGAAGGAGGAATATATTGATGGACCGGGGCAGGCATCGACTGATGAGTCGGGCTCTGAAGCATCTGGGCCAGTGCCTCGGACTTAAGAAGTCGACTCACTACCCTCTGAAGGTCATGATCCGACAGCCTCGATGACCTAGAGGAGTGAGATCTTTGGCTCCGTTCAGACAGCAGGGGAGATCCTGGAGCCGAGTGAACGGAGCCAAGGGATGGTGACCTGGACCTCTTCCTAGTTGTCGGCTCCGAAGGTCTGGTCGGAGCCGACACGGGAATTAATACCTCGGCTCCAGCCGGAGCCGAGGGAACCACAGAAATTGTGGACTGAGACTCATCGGCTCCAGCCGGAGCCGATGTAGGCAGAGGCTTATAAACCTTAGGTCTCGGCTCAGTTGTCAGAGCCGAAGACCTAGATGCCTTAGAGGGCTTCCCTGTAGATACAGAAAGGGAATCCTCTGGCTTGAGTAAGCCCCTTAAAATCAATTTATTTTTTCTTTCCTGCAGGACCCTGGGGCTGAAGCCATGGCACACAGCACAGGAGTCCTGCAGGTGCAAAGGTCCCAGACAGTAGACACAAGAAGTGTGAGCGTCTGTCAGAGACATTTTCTGACAGCACGCATCACACTTCTTGAATCCGGAGACCTTTGCTTCTTTTGACATAACTACAGGTGTAATCACACACACAGACACAAACACACTAATTACACCCTGTCTAGTTTAAAATATAATAAACCACTAACTAGGTTTTAAAAAGAAAAATAACACACACTCTCCACTAGGGAAAGAAAAAAGGCCTGTAGGCCCAAGGGAAGAACTTAAGTTCTTGAGGGAAAAAAACAGGTATTTTAAGAAAGGGGATAAGAATTTCTCTAAACTAAGGGAAATACGTAAAAATATTAAAATTAAAGGGGTTTTAATAGACTAAGTACACAAGAAAAGTCACTTACCAAGAACCGGTAGAAAACCAACACCTCGATAGCTGTAGCGGCAAACGAGATCTGAGGTAACTCTCGCCTAGCATTGTGGGATATAAGGGGAGCCTCGAGCCGGTGGTACCAACTCTCGAGCTTTTAGAGTGGCCGAGTCGGAGCCGAGGTCGGCTCCGAACCCATCCAGCAAGAATGAAGGCGAGATAGACAACTTAACATCCACATTTTTCCACCTCTTTGCCCTTTGGGGTATGGTCTAGAAGGGGCGGAAAAACAGACCCCTATGGCAGACAGGGTCTTTCCTTCTTGCTCACACCTAGTGAGCGTCTCCTTCACTTTGGTCCCAAACAAGGAGGAGCCATCAAAAGGGGCATTAACAAAGGAAGACCTGAAGGCTTCCGCAAAGGAGCATAGGCGCATCCAGAATTGTCTCCTCAGAGCGATCGTTGAAGCTACAGCCCTACTCGATCCTTCAGCTGCATACGAAATGAGCCGCATGGATGAGTTAACAATAGAGTTTAGGGTATTGAGCTGTGCTGTCACCTTGTCTGAGACAGCAGCATCTGTGGTACCCTGTAGAGTATCTCCCAATTCCTTGAGGAGATCTCTTTGAAGACGGGTACAATGAGTGAGGTAGTTCAGCGATCGCATGGAAAAAGTCACTGAACTAAAAATGCGTTTCCCGTACCTGTCCATCGTCCTAGAGTCTTTGTTAGGAGGATGAACAGAGGAAGATGCTTCAGACATTTCTTTCTTGGTGGCCGCCGCCACCACCATAGCATCAACTGGGACTCCCTTGGTGAGATGCGCTTTATCCTGGGCAGCAGTGATGTACTTATTGGGCCTCCGAGGGGCTGGTTCCAAAGTGTCAGGGGACTACCACTCCCTTTGAGCTATTAAATCCATTAACTCGAAGGGCGGAGTTACCCAGGAGGTGGAAGGTTGAGCCCCAAAAGCCTTCAGCAACACCGACTTGTCCTCAGTGGGGGCAAGTGACCTCCAGTCACCCCTCTGTTTGAGAATTTCCAGGATGTCGGGAAATGAGACATCCTCAGAGGAGGACCGTGGGGACCCCTCTGACTCATCCAAGTCGGTGTCTGATGTCAATGATTCCTGTGGGGAATCAAGGTGCCTCTCCTCTTGCACAATCTCTTCCTCGGGACTTCATCAGAGGGGACATCTGGTGAAGCTTCCGAGGAGCAGGGTTCACCCTCTGGGGCTGACTGAGGCTTTGGGTCTCTACGCTTGGTGGGTACCGGTGGTGCAGAGACAAAACGCGGACCTTTCGGGGAGGGAGAAGAGGAATCTGAAGATGTGAATGTCTTACCAAACAAAACCTTCCTCATGGCCTCGAAGGCACCGGAGCCCCGGGCCGAGGACTCCACCAGTTCCCAAGAAGATGGTAGCCTCCCTGGGCCCGGTACCATGGGCACCGATCCAGAGGACGGAGCCGAACTAATCTGCTTCGAGGCACCTAGGGGAAGAGTCGGAACCGAAACTACGGTTTGACTCTCCCCCCCGGAACCGAGGAGAGACTGTCGGCTCCGAGACCCCTTGATGGGTACCGAGGGTGTCGAGGTCAGTGGAGCCGAAAGCACTAAAGAAGGCTTCAGCTCCGGGGGATCAACAATCATCAGATCCTCTACTCCCGGCTCCGATGACTCGATGGGTCTCGAAGGAGGATCTATGGATGGAACAGCAAGGGCTTCAAGCTTCGAAACCAATTGGGATGAAACCGTAAATAGTTTGGATAAGGCCGTGTTCTCCATCAGCTTCTGCACCACTCGATCCTTATCTGTGTTTGACAGTGCCCTGGAGGAACGGGTCGAAGAGGTCACCAAGCGAAGGATTGATGAAGGGAGCACCTCTGACACCTGCTCCAAGACCTGGACCTTGCCCTGAGGCAGCAGCTCGGTGCTCAGCTCCAAGGTCTGTGGAGCCGGTGACCGAATCTTAACAGAGGTACTCAGAGCCGATGACCTGGGCTCCGATACCTTCGAAGACTTGGACCCCTTCGAAGACTTTGATGACTGGTCTGCCTTCTCTAATGTCCCCTGAAACTCCGGCTTCAGGAGACACCTCACAATCAGTTTCCTGCATCTTTCCATCATCACTCTGCCACTAAACGAGTGGCAGATGGAGCACTCCTCCTGAAGATGGAAAGGGCCTAGACAGTAGACGCAGGAAACGTGGTGGTCTGTTATGGACATTTTCTGTCCACACTGGCAACATTTAAAACCAGACTTGGCTTCCTCTGACATATTCTGAGTAGAAAAATACAGTATGTAATAGTAATATGTATATAACTATATATATATATATATATATATATATATATATATATATATATATATATATATATACATACATATACACAATAGCTAACCTGACTAATAAAAAAGGTACTTCACACAGAAAAATCTGACCGAGAAATATTGGCCTAAGGCCTAGCAGCAGCCGCTCCCACAAATTCTTAAACACTATTTTAAAACAACACGCGCACACACACACACCACTACTAATACTAAGAAAAATCTCTAATTATTTTTAACTTTTTAGAAATATATAGAAATGTTTTATATACAAAAAAGGATACCGGCCTGAGCTCTCACTCGACGATGATACCTGTTGCAGCGGCAAACTAGATCTGACGGTTAGCAGGAGAGGATCATGGGATAGGGACTGTACCTCGGGCTTCTCTTAGACGCAGAGCTTGGAATTTGGCCGACTCGGAGCCAAGGGATCGGCTCCGAACCTGTGTGTAAGAACAAACGGCGAGATCGAACAACTTCACATTGAATGGTTTAGTTTAAGGCCACATTGGAGACTACTTTTGGAATGAATGTTGGGTTTGTCCTAAGAGAAACCCTGTCCTGATGAAAAATGAGGAAAGGCTCCACAGCCATTAATGCCTGTGACTCTGAGACTCTTCTTGCTGAGGTTACTGGTAGGAGCACAGCAGTTTTCCATGACAAGAATTTTAGATCAGATGTGCTGGCTGGTTCAAAAGGAGGCAGTGTGAGTTTTTCTAAAACAAAATTGAGGTCCCAAGTAGGTACTGGTGGGGGTCTTATGTTTTTTGCCCTTCTGAGGTACTGTCGCAGTAGCGGATGTGAAAAAATAGGAGGTTCCGTATTGTAGTGAGCTGAAATGGCAGAGCCATGGATTTTAATTGATGAGAAAGATAAGCCTTTGTCCAGCATCTCAGTTAGGTATTGTAAAATCTGAGGTATATTAGGGACAAGTGGTTCGAGCCCTTGGGCCTGGTTCCAAGCACAGAATCTCTTCCATTTTTCTGCATAAGATTTCCTAGTGCTGGGCCTCCTGGCTTCTAAAATGACATCCATAACAGCTTTAGAGAGAGGTACAGTCTGAGTGGCTACATTATCTGCCATGCTGCCAGGTTTAAGGTTCTGAGTTGACTGTGCAGAATCTGATTGTTTTGTTGTGTCAGAAGATGAGGAATTTGAGGAAGAAGCCAAGCTGGGCCTTGAGACAAACTCTTTAGGATTAAGTACCAGTGCTGGCGTGGCCAGTCTGGTGCAATCAGGATCATTTTTGGCCTTTCTTGTCTGACTTTTAGTAGCACCTTGGTGAGAAGAGGCATTGGAGGGAAGGCATAGACTGTCAGGCCTTTCCAGCTGAATGACAGATCATCCACTTTCCATGTTTGAGAGTGATAAGTTCTTGTGCAAAATTTCTGTATTTGGTAATTGTGAGGGGAGGCAAAAAGATCCATGTCTGGGAGTCCCCATTTCCTCGTTATCATGTTGAACACTTGTGGATTTAGCTTCCATTCGTGGGGATCCATGAGATTCCTGCTTAGTTCGTCTGCCAGTGTATTTTATTTTTATCCTAGCAGGAATTGTGCCTGCAGATGTACTTGGTAGGTCAGTGCTGTGTTCCACAAAGTCATGGCTTGTCTGCATAGGGGGTAGGAACGTGTGCCCCCTTGCTTGTTTATGTACCACATAACTGTGGTATTGTCCGTCTTTATTAAAAGTTGTCCTGGAATATTAGGTCCTTGAAAGCTGTCAGGGCATTCTGTACAGCTAGCATCTCTTTTTGATCGATATGAAGATGCATTTGTTCCTTGGGCCACGTGCCCTGAATACATTTGCCTGCCATATGTGCCCCCCAGGCATAATCCGATGCATCTGTTGTTACTGTCTGCCTGACTGTGGGTAAGGTGAAAGGCTGTCCCTTGTTGTGGTGACAGGCCTGGGACCACCATCGAAACTCCTGTTGTAGGCAGGGAATTAAAGTTATGATGGTCTCCAGGCTGTGACAATGCTGAGTCCAAACACTTTTTAGATACCATTGTAGTTTCCTTGTATGCAGTTTTGCATATGGAATTAGTAGAATGCAGGATGCCATGAAGCCCAGGGCCTGCAGAATTTTTCTTGCAGGGAGCTGGATTTTTGTTGCCATCATTTGAAAGTAATGAGTCAGTTGCCTTTGTTTGTCTGGCGTGAGATAAGCCATCTGGGCAGTTGTATTTAAGCTTGCACCCAGGAATATTATCTCTTGAGAGGGCACTAATTTTGATTTATTTTCGTTTACTGTGTACCCTAGGCAAATTAGCAATCTTTTTACAAACGCCAGATGCTTTAGAAGAATGTGGTAAATAGTCTGTTGAAGACACTACAGTTCACCGCATCACTCTTACAAATAATTCCTGTTTAATGCGATAAAAATAGACAAAAAATACACAAGAAACTTAGCGCTTTCACCCAGTTACATACTGGGTTTCATCAGAGTAAATAGCTTGTGGAGCAGTATCCTTAAATACTATTTGGAGTCAATTGCTTTACTTACAATCAAAGTGCTAATAGCATAATTGTATGATTAGGCTTTTAAAGAAGCATGACAAATAAAAAGAAAAAAGAGAAATAAGAGAAATACATTTTGTTTTACAAACTTGTGTTAAAGTGCTCTGTCATATCTATGACAACGTAAATAATATTAAATTGGATAATATTTTGTATAAATATTAAATCTACTGATAGATAACACGACAAAAAATTGTCATCAGTGGGTGCATAAAGTATAAAATATAAAATATAAAATATAAAATATGTGTATATTGGTAAGCAACCACTAAGATATACGCAGGGCTTGTACATCTATCTATCACCATGACTATCTGCACCAAGACTATCTGTAGCTCAACAGTCGAACGATATGGGGAGCTTAAACAAACAGAAGAGTTTGATAAACAACTAAGGAAATACAAAGCTCTGCAAATGGATAACGTTTTTCTTGAACGGTCGTTGGAACTCAATCAGGTGCCTAATGGACTTAGAGTACTAAAGGTACCCTTCGGCTTCGACGACAAAGAACTGTTTAAAGAACTTTTGGACATTTATGACAATGCTGGTAAGCAGCTGATGAAATTAATTATTAAAAACAATAACAACAAGTTAACAAAACTAAATGAAATTTTATTAAAATTGGATAGCAGTATAAGAAATGATTTACTTTTTGACCTTAATAAATATAGATTAGATAACATTTTAGCTGATATGAACAGATATGTTAGCAAAGGCCTTGATTTTAAAAACAAAAAATTACGTAGGGACACAGATGATTATTTTAATAATAGAGCTTACAACCACTTTAGGGAATTCAAAAGACAATGGAGGGGTGGTAACCAGAATTTCTTAAGTAATGCCACCAATAACGAAGTAGATGATGGTAATTTGCAAGGTGAGAGAAATAATTATGGTTACAACACTATGTACAGGAATGACCAGGGACGACAAGATTTTTTAGAAGAGCAACCACTAAGGAGATCGGAACATCTAAAGGGGCGTTACCAGGGGCAAAGGTATTACCAGAACAATTACAGGAACAGATAAACACCTCAGGTTTACAATGCAGGAATTGCATAGATAATACAGGGCATAGCAATACATTGCATGACATAAGGGAAAATGTAGAAGTTATGATGGGTACTGAAATTCATGACCACCCTGAATTGGACAACAACGAATTGTGCACCTTTTTGGATGGAATTAATGATTCTTTAGGGCTGAACCAAATGTATGAGAAACCATAATTTTTAACCATGCATTGCGAAACACTCACCGATGGAGGTTTTTCAGTATACAATTATTCTGATAAAATATTAAATACAGATTATATATCTCTTTTCAAGAAAGGTTTTAAATTCATCCCTTCATTTAAGCTTGACATTGGTAGAGTTTTAGTAAACCTGAGGCTATATACAAGAATGTTGAATTTAAAAATGTTTTTTCAAAATCAAGAAGAAGCATGGAGAAAAGATGCTAGTAATCTTAGTCTAAAAAAAGCCAGTACATTTATACCCCCCAATAATCCAGTAATCCATTTATTCGAAATGTTTTGTGATTTACAAATAAGAAAAGCATTCAAAATAAAAGACATAGCAAATGAAAATTTAACAACAGCAGAGAGGTTTTGTCTCAATGAACTTTGCACTAATAGCAAATATAGAATCATGAAACCAGATAAGGGGGGTGGAGTTGTAATTATGAGTAAAGTAGACTATAAAAACAAAATGATGGATATGCTTAATGATGAAACTACATACGCCCGAGCCTCAAGGTATGACATGGTTAAAGCACAAACAAAAATTGACTGGCAGCTTTATGAACTATTAATGGATGGATGTATTAATAAAGTTGAACATGATTATTTGGTAGTATTACACCCGGTTACACCTAAAGTGTTTGGGATACCAAAAATACATAAAGATGTGTGTAACCCCCTTTTTAGACCAATAGTAGCAGCAAAATATTCTAAAACGGAGCCCATGGCACACTATATTGACATTAGTTGTAAAGAAGTCATGAACAATATTGCCCACGTACTAAAGGATTCATGGCATTGTTTAGAAAAACTGTATGAGAATAGGGATAAAATTTCTATGGATACATACCTAGTAACTATTGACATTATTAATTTATTTTCAGTTATACCTCATGACATAGGACTTGAGTTGTTTGAAAAAAGTTTATTAAGATACAGTAACTATCACACTGTTAAAAGAAAATTACTAATTGATTTTATGGAAATGATTCTTTACAATAACTTTTTTCAACAAGATGGCGAATATTATAAACAGGTGTCAGGAGTTGCGATGGGAGCAAGGTGTGCACCAGTGTATGCCAACTTAGTTTTGGCAGAATGGGAACAACAATATGTATTTAATAGCACATTTTGGTCAAAAGTGGTTCTTTACTTAAGATTTCTAGACGACATCCTAGTAATTTGGAAAGGGAACACAGAAGAAATGAAGGATTTTATTGACTATTTAGGAAATACAACTTCCTTTTTAAAATTCACCTACAATATAAACAAAGATAAATGTGAATATCTAGATATTAATATTTATAAAAAGGAGGGGACAATAGAATCAAATATATTTCGTAAAAAACATTTTCAAATTCGTATTTGCATTTTAAAAGTTGTCATCCTTATTTCCAGAAAAGAAATTTAATAAAAGGACAAATGATAAGGTTGTCGAGAATAAGAAGTGAGGATGTTATTTTTATTAACGAGTTGAATTTCCTATGTCAAATGTTCACTGAAAGAGATTATCCTGATTACCTCATCATTAGTTTAAAAGAAGAAATTTTAAAGAAAAGGAATGAACAGTTCAAGCCCATATTAAAAATTGGTAAAGAAGGGATGAACAACATAACCTCCACAGAAAAAAACATGGCATGTTCATTGACCTTACCATACAATGACGACATTAAAGTTATAGTTGAAGTAGTAAAGGAAGTATGGGAAAGTGTGTTTAGTAACAATAGGAAATAATTGATCAAATAGGTGGAACCCCCTCCATTGTATTTAGTAGAGGAAGAAATTTAAAAGAAATATTCGAATCTCAAGAGGCGAACAAAAAATCCTGCATGAAAAAATGTGGATTTTGCAAGACTTGTAGATATATAAATGATGGGCCATATGTTGCCATAACGGGATATAATAGAGTTATTAGATGTCCAGGTTTTGCGAACTGCAATACGAAGCAACCTGTTTATCATGTGAGGCATTCTACATAGGAAAGACAATTAGAAAATTGAGAGAGAGGATATGTGAACACAACAGAGATATAAAAAACAAAAAACCAACAAATGCTTTATATATGCATAGTACAATATGCTCAACTTCTAAAAAATTTTTGGTTTTTGTGATTGATAGAGTGCCCGAAACAACAACAAAAGAGGGAGATGTTAACAACTTGTTGGAAATGAAGGAATGCCTTTGGCAGTTCAGGCTTAATGCCTGCAAAAAACCAGGCATAAATGAATATATATCTATTAGTAGCTTCCTGAGAATGAAATCATGTACTATTTAATTGTTTTAATTGTTTTTACCTATTTATTATATTTATTATATTTATTATATATATATAAAAAAACTTTCAATAGATTTTATAATATTTATAATATTTTATATAAGTTTTATATGCATTTTTTAGACAAGTATTTGTTTATATACAATTCTTAGAAGTTCTGATATTTTATATGTCATTAAGATTTTTTATGTACATAGACCTATCTATATAGGGTTAGATTTAAGATAGATAGATGTACAAGCCCTGCGTATATCTTAGTGGTTGCTTACCAATATACACATATTTTATATTTTATATTTTATACTTTATGCACCCACTGATGACAATTTTTTGACGTGTTATCTATCAGTAGATTTAATATTTATACAAAATATTATCCAATTTAATATTATTTACGTTGTTATAGATATGACAGAGCACTTTAACACAAGTTTGTAAAACAAAATGTATTTCTCTTATTTCTCTTTTTTCTTTTTATTTGTCATGCTTCTTTAAAAGCCTAATCATACAATTATGCTATTAGCACTTTGATTGTAAGTAAAGCAATTGACTCCAAATAGTATTTAAGAATACTGCTCCACAAGCTATTTACTCTGATGAAACCCGGTATGTAACTGGGTGAAAGCGCTAAGTTTCTTGTGTATTTTTTGTCTATTTTTATCGCATTAAACAGGAATTATTTGTAAGAGTGATGCGGTGAACTGTAGTGTCTTCAACAGACTATTTACCAGTTTTGATTGTTCTGTTTGGATCTAAGCTTTAGAAGAATGTCCTTGCTCTCTGCTTGAATAAGGCAGTCGTCCAAGTAGGGATATGTTTGAATTCCTTTTTGTCTGCAAAATGCAATTACTGGTGCCAGGCATTTTGTGAAGACCCTGGGCGCAGTAGATAAGCCAAAGGGCAGTGCAGAGAATTGGTAATGCATTGAGCCTGCTATGAATCTGAGGTATCTTCTGCAAGACTGTCCGAATGGGACATGCAGGTATGCCTCCTTGAGGTCCAAAGTAACTAGCCAAGTCTTCTTGTCCAGCATGGGTAGAAGTTGCTGTAGTGTTAACATTTTGAATTTTGGAACATCCAGGAAAGTATTTAGGATAGATAGGTCCAGTATTGGTCTCCAGGCTTTGTCCTTTCTGGGTACTAAGAAAAGTCTTGAGTAAAATCCTTGTCCCTGTTCTTGTTGTGGAACTTTTTGAATAGCTCCCATGTCCATAAGGGCAGCAATCTGTTTTTGTGCCTCTGCCCATTGGTTGTGGGGCAGGTCTGGCATACCTTTTGGTTTTGGAAGCGTGTGGAAGTGGAACCTGTAACCCTGAGAAACAATATTCAGCACCCATTGGTCCTGGGTGATCATGTGCCAATTTTTTGAGAAAAGTGCTAGCTTTCCTCCTAGGGGTGCTGTCAAAAGGTAAGTGCTTGGCATTTGCAGAGGGAAGTCATTGGGACTGTTTCCTATAAGGTTGTGATTTGTCTTCCCCTCCTTTGGGGGCTGAAGCACCCCATTGTTTAGGTCTGTAGGAGCCTTGGGGCTGAGATCTGCCTCTTGGGCGTCTGTATCTGCCTCTTTGTGGCCTGTCTGACACTGGAAAGGACCAATTTTTTGAAGGCCAGTATCTGCTAAATCTAGGTGGTTGAACCTGTAAGAAATCTTTCACTGTCTACATTGACTTTGCTTTATCCTCCATTTTCTTTAACACCAAACAAAGTATCATGCTGTAATGGAGCATCCAATAATTTTACTTTAACATGGTCAAGTAAACTTTGTTCTTTCAACCAAGCATGCCTTTGAATAACAGAGCCTGTAACTGCGGCTCTACAAGAAGCCTCTAATGAATCAAAAACACATTGCAGAGTATGCTTCCCCACTTGTTCAACTGCATGCAATAAATCCTGCATTTCCTTACTGTCAGGACTTTCTGTATTTGAAACCATTTTCTGTTTCAACAATAACATGAGGTACTGTTGATATTTAAGCATGTGAAACTGGCAGTTTAAAGCTCTTACAGCTAAAGTAGCAGAAGTGTAAACTTTTTTCCCCCATCTGTCGAGAGCTCTGGAATCCCTATCCGATTTTTAGCAGTGGAAGCCTTAACCTCTTTAGGACCCTGAGAAATTGTTTCTGGGTCTGCAGTGGAGGTTTTGTAAAGAAATTTATGAGAGTCAGGGACTCTGTTGTACCTGTCTGGCTTGACTGGTGCAGGGGGTAGAGAATCAGGAGACAGACTGGATTCAGAAAAAAAACATCATCAACAATATCAAGCACAGGGGGGATAGCCAGGGGCCTGTGCTGAGGCAATAAAAGGAAGTCTCTGAGCCTTTTCTTAGATTCTGAATAATCCTGGCTCTCCCATTGGAAATGTTCCCTCATGGTGTGCAGGGTTTCCCCAAAAGAATAATCCTCAGACGGAGAGGTTGAAGGTATGGACTCTTCTGTATCAGAGTCCTCATAGGGAGGGAAAGAATATCCCTGATCAGAAGAGGAATCAGAGGAAATGGAAACCTGGTCAGAGGAATCATAATCAGTGTCTTGCGTAGGCCTTTTGTCAGGAGGGGGATGGGAACCCCTGATTAAAGTAATTAGGTCTTCGGCCATTTTAAGCATCTGTTTCTTTGGCATGGATACTGTTCTGGAGAATGCTGTACTTGTTTCCATGTCTTTAATGGTGTTTTTGAATTTGCTGCTGTAGTGGACTTAATTGTAAGCTGTGAAGGTCTGAAAACACCTTCAGAAGCCGATGCCTGCTCAGCGGCTCCGGACCCATCTGAGGGCATCGTTTCCGTAGGCCCAATACCTTGAGTTTCCACAGGGCTCGGTGCCTCCACGTGGCTGTCGGTTACCACCTGTGGCTCTGAGGTAGCGGGTGCCAGGGGCTGCGAAAGCACCTCACTGAGAACCGGCGACTGAACTAGAAGAGGCTTTGTCTGTTTTGGACCTCGGATGCCTGTCATTTTCTTTGTCTTTGCATTTTTTCCGACGGCATTATGTAATTAAACCTTCAGCCAAAATAATGTAAAGCAAAATCAAACCGACATTTAATAGTGCGTTTATTGAATCTAGCACAAAACTGACAACTAGTAACGTCGTGGTCAGGGCCTAGGCAAGGAATACAGTAAGAGTGAAAGTCCTTATGAGGTATTTCCTTCCCAGAAGAAATACAATTATTAACTTTTACTGAGCAAGAAAAAGTTTCCCCAACGGGGTACTTAGCTTTACTGAAGACTTTGGTTCTGAAACTCAATTTTGAAAATCTCAGGAGTCGGCCAATCGGCACTTGCAAACTGCTTTTGCTTCGGGCACCACGCGGCAAGAAAGACTGAAGAAAATGGCGTCGGTTGCAACTTTTATACCCCTGGCGCACTGACATCAGGGAAGAGGCGAAAGCAACCGACGCCGGACCAAGACGTTGGAACTCGGGGCGACTGCGGATCGCCTGCCAGCAGGATAACCCAAGTGCAATGACTGCAACAGTGAAACACGATGAACATCAGATATTTCATTTTTTTTTAATACGCTACATTTTCAACTTTGTCCCTTCACAGGATTATTCAGGACCAAATAAGATGAATAAATTGCCTAAATCAATTGCATAAATAAATTGCCATTACCTTCATAAACTTCATTTTCAGACGGGATTGCATCAAAACATAAGTCCCAGCAAGGAAATGACAATTCGTTCAACCCTCCAGCATATAACGTACCCGCAAGCTGGTCGTCACAAAGCTCCGCCCCTCCAAGTCCCACTCATAACTAAATAGAATGGGCTGTCTTGGCGCTAACGTGCTGATCACTAAAATTATACCTAGTTGTACTTTCCATGCCAGGATGACCTTAACATACATATAAAAGTAAAATAAGATTACATAAACATCCAGGTGTACAAATAACAGCGATAGATAGTACCACTAAAAATACATAATATAGCTAAAAATCAAAGATAGATGGGATGGAGCTGTACGGAAACATCAAATGAAACAAGAAAGTCAATGAGAAATGATGTATTACTAAATGCACTGCTCAAACTTGCACTACAGAAGTTACAAGCCTACTAAGCCACTGATATGAAGACAATTCTCTCAAACAGTTTTTGAATAGCTTACCTACAAGGTTATTAGCAGGGGAAATGTATATATCTAATCCGTCAAAACCATTAGGAAGACATATAAACCTATACTAGAGCCCATATATCTAGCCCCTAATATAAACAAAACCTGGCTCAATAGGGGGCCACATACATACATGGTCACCTTCAAATGCGATGAACTTAAGATCTATGGCTCGTAGCACGTCATATACCATAACAGTACTCCATATTAGGACCATAACCTGATGGAACTTGTGATTGAATACAGTAAAAAAAACACCCCTAGTACTATCTATATATTACGTATTATCTTCCCAGGCTTTTCAACTTTAGGATGTACTTGATCGAACAGGCATTGTTCAGTCCTGGGTATTTATAAGCATCAAGCTTGATTTGCTAAAGCAGTTCTAATTCTTCCAACTTTAAGCCCTCAGGGCCACCCCTTATGTTATGTGTGACATGGTCAATGGCTGAGCATTTAAATGAATGATCTGCAAAACATGATACTGTTGGGGCAGCACCTCTCCTGTTCAAGAAAAATCTAATCCACTCTAACCCTACTTCGTGGGAGAATGAAGTATACAAATCTTTCACATCTATTGTAAGGAAAGTACAGTTTTGTACCTGCCATAAATGTAGATGTTCGAGTGCATTCACTGCTGTAGTCATTACACTTGGGTTATCCTGCCGTCAGGTGGTCCTGCAGTCGGCCAGAGTTCCAAAGTCTTGGTCCATCGTCGGTTGCTGTCGCTTCTTCCCTGACGTCAGTGCGCCAGGGGTATATAAGATGCAGCCGACGCCATTTTCTTCAGTTTTTCTTGCCCCAGATGTCAGGTGCCCCCAAATAGGTAGGCAATACATATTGCTAATAAAACATACATAAAAAGTAAAACCAAAACCTTCAGTTACCAGCAAATATGCCACATAGGTAGTACAGGGTAGAAAGGTATAGATAAGTCCCAGCTAAGAAAGAGGGGATGGAGGGAGGGTAACCTGGACTGCAGCAGTGAATACACTCGAACATCTACATTTATGGTAGGTACAAAACTGTACTATGTTCATCGTGTTTCACTGCTGCAGTCATTACACTTGGGTTGAATCCCAAAGCTGAGGTAGGGTGTCTGGTTCTATAGAGGATTTGGGGTGGCTATGAAGCCCTGCAGGGGCAAAGCCAGCTCTGGATTTAGAATAAAGAGGCAAGTGATAATGTTTGGTAAAGGTGTGCACTGAACTCCAAGTTGCAGCTTCCAAGATATGTTTAGTAGGTACTCCTCTAAGGGAGGCAGTGGAAGTAGCTGTTGCCCTGATGGAATGTTGCTTAATGTTGCTAGGTACAGTTTTCCCATGCTGTGTGTAGCAGACACAGACACAGTGTCCTATCCACTTTGAAATGGTCTGCTTGGAAATAGCCTTTCCCTGTGATCCTGCAGCATATGCTACAAACAATTGCTCAGTTTTCCTAAAAGCTTTTGTTTTGTCCAAGTAGAAACGTAACTGTCTGTGTATGTCCAATGAATGCAGAAGTCTCTCCTTTATTCTGGGGATTTGGATAAAAAGTTGGCAAGTGAATAGTTTGGTTAAGAGCCACACTGGATACCACCTTTGGCATAAATGAAGGGTTTGTTCTTAAAGAAACCCTGTCTTGGTGAAAAATGATGAAAGGCTCCACTGCCATTAGTGCCTGTAACTCTGAGACTCTTCATGCTGCAGTTATTGCCAGAAGCAGAGCAGTTTTCCATGACACATTTTAATTCTGCTGAATTGGCTGGCTCAAAAGGAGGTAAAGTTAGTTTTTCCAAGACAAAACTTGAGGTCCTAAGTTGGTGTAGGTGCTCTCCGGTGCGGTCTTATGTTTTTAGCCCCTCTGAGGTACTGTTTTAGCAATGGATGAGAAAAAATAGGAGGATCTGTGTTGTAATGAGCCGAGATGGCAGAGGTGTGGATCTTAATGGATGAAAAGGATAGGCCTTTGTCCAGCATCTCAGTTAAGTATTGTAATATCTGAGGAATATTTGGGACAAGAGGGTCAAAGCTTTGAGCCTGGTTCCAGGCGCAGAATCTCTTCCACTTTTCGGAATAAGATTTCCTGGTGCTAGGCCTCCTGGCCCCCAAAATGACATCCATAACAGCTTTAGAGAGAGGTGTTGTCTGCTTGACTAAGGAATCTGCCATGCAGCCAGGTTTAATGTCTTGAGCTGGCTGTGCAGGATCTGATTGTTTTGTTGAGTCAGAAGATGCAGAATTTGAGGTAAAATCCATGGTGGGCTTTGAGTTAAGTTCTTTAAGCTTGGGTACCAGTGCTGGCATGGCCAGTCTGGGGCAATCAGGATCATTTTTGGCTTTTCTTGTCTGGCTTTTAGGAGTGCCTTTGAAAGGAGAGGCAGTGGTGGGAAGCCATAAACTGTTAGGCTTTTCCAGCTGAAAGAGAGAGCATCCACTTTCCATGCTTGTGGGTGGTAAGTCCTTGTGCAGAATTTCTGTAGTTGGCAATTCATTGGGGAGGCAAAAAGATCTATGTCTGCTCCCCCATTTTTGTGTTATCATGCTGAATACTTGTGGATGTAATTTCCACCCGTGAGGATCCATGATGTTTTTGCTCAAGTCGTCTGCCAGTATATTTTTCTTTCCTGGCCGGAATTGTGCTTGCAGATTAATTTGATAGGTTAGAGCTGTGTTCCACAAGGTCATGGCTTGTCTGCAGAGGGGATAAGAATGAGTGCTCCCTTGCTTGTTTATGTACCACATAACTGTGGTGTTGTCTGTCTTAAGTAATAGTTGTCCTGGATGCAGAAGGTCCTTGAAAGTTGTTAGTGCATTTTGTGCAGCTAGCATCTCTTTTTGATTGATGTGAAGATGCATTTGGTCTGCGTCCCACTTGCCCTGAATACATTTTCCTGCCATGTGTGCTCCCTAGGCGTAATCCGAAGCATCTGTTGTTAGTGTCTGCCTAGCTGTGGGTAGAGTGAAAGAATGTCCCTTGTTGTGGTGACATGCCTGTGCCCACCATCGAAACTCCTGTTGTAGGCAGGGAATAATTGGTATTACTGTTTCCAAACTGTGACAGTGTTGAGTCTAAACACTTTTTAGGCACCATTGTAATTTCCTCATATGCAGTCTGGCATATGGTATTAGTAGTATGCAGGATGCCATGAACTCCAAGGCCTGCAGAATTTTTCTTGCAGGGAGTTGGGTTTTTGTTGCCATCAATTGAAAGTACTGAGTCAGTTGTCCTTGCTTGTCTGGCGTGAGATAAGCCATCTGGGCCGTTGTATTTAAGCTGGCACCCAGGAATATTATCTCTTGTGAGGGCACTAGTTTTGACTTATTTTCGTTTACTGTGTACCCTAGGCAAATTAGCAATCTTTTTACAAATGCCAGATGCTTTAGAAGAATGTCCTTGCTCTCTGCTTGAATAAGGCAGTCGTCCAAGTACGGATATATTTGAATTTCTTTTTGTCTGCAAAATGCAATTACTGGTGCCAGGCATTTTGTGAAGACCCCGGGCGCAGTAGATAAGCCAAAGGGCAGTGCAGAGAATTGGTAATGCATTGAACCAGCTATGAATCTGAGGTATCTTCTGCAATTTTTTTCTGATAGGGACAAGCAGGTATGCCTCTTTGAGGTCCAAAGTAACAAGCCAAGCCTTCTTGCCCAGCATAGGAAGAAGCTGCTGTAGTGTCAACATTTTGAATTTCAGAACATCCAGGTAAGCATTTAGAGTAGAAAGATCCAGTATGGGTCTCCAGGCTTTGTCCTTTCTGGGGACCAGGAAAAGTCTTGAGTAAAATCCTTGTCCCTGTTGTGGCACTTTTTGAATAGCTCTCATGTCCATGAGGGCTGTAATTTGTTTTTGTGCCTCTGCCCATTGATTTTGTGGCAGGTCTGGCATTCCTTTTAGCCTTGGTAAAGTGTGAAAGTGGAACCTGTAACCTTGAGACACAATATTCAGAACCCATTTGTCTTGGGTGATTATATGCCAATTTTGTGAAAAAATTCTAGTTTTCCCCCTAAGGGAGCTGCCAAAAGGTAAGTGCTTGGCATGTGAAGGGGGTTTCCTATAAGGTTGTGACTTCTCCTTTTGGGGTTGAAGCACCCCACTGTTGTGGTCTGTAAGAGCCTTGGGGCTGAGATCTGCCTCTTGGGCGTCTGTATCTGCCTCTTTGTGGTCTGCCTGACACCGGAAAGGACCAATTTTTTGAAGGCCAATTTTTGCTAAATCGAGGTGGCTGTACCTGTAAGAAATCCTTTACTGTTTCCACAGATTTTGCCTTATCCTCCATTTTCTTTAACACCTCTTCTGCCTTAACACCAAATAAAATATCCTGTTGTAAAGGAGCATCCAATAACTTTGCCTCAATGATCAGGTAAACCTTGTTCTTTTAACCAAGCATGCCTTCGAATCACACATCCTGTAACTGCTGCTCTACAAGAAGCCTCTAATGAATCAAAACCACACTGCAGAGTATGTTTTCCCACTTGTTCAGCTGCATGCAATAAATCCTGCATTTCCTTATAGTCAGGATGTTCTGAACTTGTAAGCATTTTCTGTTTCAGCAGAGACATTAAATATTGTTGGTATTTAAGCATGTGAAACTGGCAATTTAAAGCCCTCACTGCTAAAGTTGCAGAAGTGTAAACTTTCTTCCTCCATTTGTCTAATGCTCTAGAATCTCTGTCAGAGGGAACTGTATTTTTAGCTGTGGAAGCCTTTGCCCCTTTGGGACCCTGGGAAATAGTTTCTGGGTCAGCAACAGGGTTTTTATAAAGAAATTTGTGAGAGTCAGAGACTCTGTCGTACCTTGTCTGGCTTGACTGGAGCAGGGGGCAAAGAATCAGGATTTAAACTGGATTCAGAGAACACATCATCCACAATATCTAACACTGGCGGAATAGCAAGGGGCCTGTGCTAAGGCAATAAAAGAAAGTCTCTGAGCCTTTTCTTGGATTCTGAGTAATCCTGGTCTTCCCAATGGAAATGCTCCCTCATGGTATGTAAAGTTTCCCCAAAAGAATAATCCTCAGGAGGAGAGGCTGAAGGAATTGATTCTTCAGCATCAGAATCCTCATGGGGGGTAAGGAGTATCCCTGGTCTGAAGAGGAATCAGAAGAAATGGAAACCTGGTCACAGGAATCATATTCTGTATCCTGCCTAGACCTTTTATCAGGAGGGGGATGGGAACCCCTGATCAGAGTAATTAAGTCTTCGGCCATTTTGAGCATCTGTTTTTTAGGCATGGAGGCCTGTCCAGGTGAATGCTGTACTTGCTTCTTTCTCTTTAATGGAGTTTTAGACTTGGCTGTAGTTTTGATGGTAAGCTGTGTAGGTCTGAAAACACCCTCAGAAGCCGATGCCTGCTCAGCGGCTCCGGACCCATCTGAGGGGTTAGTTTCCGTAGGCCCAATACCTTGAGTTTCCAGAGGCCTAGACATCTCTACATGGGTGTCGGAGGCGGCCTGTGGCTCTGAGGTAGCGGGTGTCAGGGGCTGCGTAAGCGCCTCACTGAGAACCGGCGACTGGCCTAGAAGAGGTTTCATCGCCAGTTTTGGGCCTCGGATGCCTGTCCTTATCCTTGTCTTTGCGTTTTTTGTGTATTCCGGTTGTCGGTTGTTCTGACGGCATGGTATAATTGAACCTTTGGCCAAAGTAATGGGGAGCAAAGTCAAACCGACGTTTAATAGTGCGCTTGTTAAATCTAGCACAAAACCGACAACTAGTGATGTCGTGGTCTGGGCCTAGGCATAGAATACAGTAAGAATGAGAACCCTTATGAGGTATTTGCTTCCCACAAGAAATACAATTATTAACTTTTACTGACATCGGTCTGAGGCAAGAAAAAGTTTCCCCAACGGGGTACTTAGCTTTATTGAAGACTTCGGTTCTGAAATTCGAATTGAAAATCTCAGGAGTCGGCCGACCGGCACTTGCGAACTGCTTTTGCTTTGGGCACCGCACGGCAAGAAAGACTTAAGAAAATGGCGTCGGCTGCATCTTATATACCCCTGGCGCACTGACGTCAGGGAAGAAGCGACAGCAACTGACGCCGGACCAAGACTTTGGAACTCTGGCCGATGGCAGGACCGCCTGATGGCAGGATAACCCAAATGTAATGACTGTAGCAGTGAAACACGATGAACATCCCATGGTCATCATCAAACTTTAATTGATCTATTTTCTCTAGAAAAGAACATGAGTCCTTACAGGTTTGTGTTTCAAGTGGTAGATATTTCTTTAAAATGGAATCCACCCATTTAGCACAGGGGTAAGTGATCGAGATCCTTGCGCCTACCAAGGGTCTTATTGGGGGGGTCTGTCATAACTTTATGGATTTTGGGAATTCTGAACAAAACTAGAGTTCGGGGATAAGACATACTCAGATAGTTGTATGTGTTTACATCAATTCTTCCTTCAATGAAGAATTCTTCTATCTGACTCCTAATTCTTTGCTGAAATACATTAAATTAATTCAAGACCACCTTTTCGTATGCTTCTGTGGCTAAGAACTTATGCATACGTGCTACATAATCCCAATTATCCATTATAACTAGACCCGCGCCCTTATCAGGCTTACTTACCCTCACATCTGCTGACCTCAAGAGGGTAAGGGATTCCCACTCTTGTTTTGACACATTAGGTTTTGTACTAAGTAGAGGTGGGTATCCCATATTTGTTCTACCATATACTGAACGGAGGTCCAACTCACACAACCTTTCAAATGCCTGTAATGTTGGATTAGTCACAGAGTTGAATGTACTGGCTATACGTAAGGGATTATTCATCTCGCTAGGACCATCTCCCAAGTAAGACCTTCAAATTCAATTTCATACTAAAACATTTGAAATCAATGACTGTCCTTGATAAATCCATATGAAAACTAGGAACAAACATATAACTCTTCGCCAGTAGCTCAACCAGTTCTCATGTCACGCATAATGAAGAAAAGTTATAAATTTTGAAGTCGCCTGCAATATTGGTGACCACTTTAAGGCTGCCATTGGGATTCATTTCTATCGCTTCCTTTTAAAAGACTGGCTAGATAAGCTGCATTGGCAGGGGTCGAGGGTCATGTATCAAAAGTGCAACACCCAGCATTTTGAAAACTACTGCAATTCAGACAAAATATGCAAATTCTGAACCTCCTTCTTACATTTTAGGTACAACTTTCTTATTTTTTTGCAGAAGGGCTTTGCCCCTCCATGCACTCTCACATCTCTGCTACCTAACACTAACTCTAAAGATGACGTACCTCAGAACAGGAGAACTACTCTTAAGGTACTGTAACTTCAGACTCGGCATACACTTCCCTAAATCTGGACTTTCAGTTCTGTTATTCTTAGCATTCAAACTGTGGCCCTTGGAATTTCAAAAAGGCACCAGCCAAAATGAACGTATGAGAAAAAGGCAAAGCAAACTGGCTAAGAACTGACGGATACAGCACAGCATTCTATAACAGACCAATCCATGCTCCTTGTAGGTACAGTATGAGCATGCCAGAATTTGCAGCAGTGGTTCAAGTCTCAGTGTCAGCACCGGTGTTTTTAAAGGTGACGGAGAGACAAGATGAACAATGCCATTTGGAATATACCAAAAGACAGTACACCAAACATTTATATCGTATATCTACATTTAACAATATCAGCAGACTAAAATTTCTTCAGTTACACAGTGTTGCACATAGCTTACTAAGAGTTGTATTAATTTTAGCCTGTAACATGTCACATAATGACACAGGCTGTCCCGTTAAATCTGGAGAGGCATACACCCTCAAGAAACATTAGACAAAAGTTATAACTTTTCTTCTGTCAGACACTACTAATACGGACATGTGTATTACCCAATTACTTTCACTGCTCTGGAACAAACTGCTTGGAAAATGATACCAACACTATACTAAGGTGCAACAGCAGAAAGGCAGAAGTGCTATAATCCCGTGTTATCTTCCTGTGGATGAGATACTAAACAGAACGGCGATCTCATCTTCCTCAGCAGGTCATAACTTATAAACTAGATGTTAAATATCACATAGCACCTATCCAAAAAAGTAAGGACACTTTAGTTCTTTGATCTTATTTACACATTTACAACATACTCACATACATTTTCAGATCAGACATCAAACAATACTTGCGTACAATCATTCTGTATACATTTATTTATTTACTTAGATTTTGTTGACTGTGTCAGCCCCACTGAGCTTGTGACCTATTGTAAGTAGAAACTTGAGATGGCATTCAAAGTGACTAGGGGAAATTTGTGCAGGGTACTGGGAGAATTCTTTTTTCCGCTTACGTTTCACCACACTTTTAAGCAATGATATTCAAAGTATTTTCATATAATTGTTTTCTATTTTCAGGAATATCCTGTTTTCAATTTCCATAACATTATTTACATTACTTTCCATCATCTTCTTCTATCTCACTTCAAATTTTCCCAACAATGCTCATATTTTTCATCATTTTGCTTATTAATTGTTCTGTATTCAAACTCATCTTCTTTAATACCGAATTACAATCCATGTACATATACACTGCAGTGAGCCTTAATGGACTTATTTTCATCCCTAAATCCATATACTGATAATTTTACTTCTGTATCTACGTAGCACCTGGTATTTCACCTCTGCCAGAACTGGTCCATATTGTATTCTTTCCACATATTTTTTTGAAATTGTCGTTTTATCTTTGGCCTTCAAACCTTATATATAATAAGGGAATATCACCTATTTTCCCTTTTTATACAACCCCAACAGCACACCTATCCTCAATTCCATGCTAACATTCACTTTTAATACTGTAAAATAATCCGCTTACTAAGTGCTGTTCCACCAACATTCCCTTTATCTTTGGTCTACAAATCTTGTATCTAATAAAGGTCTGCTTTCACATTTTACACCATTCTAATACCACAAATCTCGATCTAATTGTAATGCTGTTAACTTTTACTTTTAATAGTGTAAAACAATCCCTTTACTTCCTGATATTTGTTCCATCACTTTTAGCTTTTTTTATTTGAACTCCATTTGCTTCTGTCACATATCTGTAACGACCTACCTATCCATCTTCGGATTACAGTTCTTCACATTTATTTTTGTTACTACGTGAATTTCTTTCGCCTAGAACAAGCTCATTTTCTTCTGGATCTTTAACGGCACTAACAATCCTACTAAACTGCAAACATTTTCACTGACGTTTTACTCACTTTCATTACACACATCACAATCAAACGGTAAGTGGTTGTCTTAGGATTCACTTTCTGCACATAAGCTTACATATTTTCACATTATATCTTCTTTCCCCGCACTGAATACAATATCACTTGGTATATTCAATTATCGACAACCAGTCTTTTTAGAAAAATAGCAACTTTTGGAACCCTCCTTATTTTGCATATACAACAATCACATCTGGTATGTGTTGTGAAATCACTCTAATTACACTGCAGCAAGTTGTGAATTTCTTTTGCAATCACATTTCAGTTTTTGTATTTGTTAGACTCACGGGGAGACACAGTTACACGCCCAACACTGGTGACAGTATATTTATTGCAGCCCATTTTAAAGATGGGTAAACTGCACATTTTCTTCTTTACCAAAATGTGAAAAACATATCCAAGTAGACTTTCTCAAATTAAATGATTTAGGTTGTATGTGAGAGATACATCTGCAGTATATGCTATCACTAAATTAGGGAATGCCTGACTTGGAGATGATAATGCTACTTTCCTTGTAAGTTTTATTTATTTATTCTTTGTTGTGTCTTTTTTGTTAAGGGACTTATAACAGGTATTTTGTTCTCTTGAATTATCTGCGTTCTTGCATTTTACATGTAACCATCTTGGATCTCCTGGGAATGGGATGTGACTGAAAAACGTCAACTTTGGGCAAACCCAATTAATGGTTAAAAAAATTAACAAAAATGCTTAAAATGATTTCATGTTTACATGACATCACATCCAGCACACGTGCAATTATCTAAAACGGGTATAATGAGAGAAGTACATCGAAACATATTTAAATGAAGTTGAATAAAGCACTATGCATTGCTCAAGATGCAGCAATGCATACCCATAAATCCTCAACGTGAATGTTAAATCCTAATAACTACTATTAAAGAAAACATTGAAACATTAACAGCACTGTAAACAGCAATAACAGGTCAAATAAGCGGCCAGAGTCTGAAAACTCATCTGAAGTAGTCTGTGGCACAAGGCTTTACTTTGAACAAATAAATGAATGAACAGACACTGTTGGTCCATCTGGAAAACTGCTGAATCTAAAAAAAATGTAGTCTATCTAGCAGGAAGAAGGAATGGCAAAGTCTCAAATCTTGGAGTGTGACATCCATGGTGTCAAGCTGGTTCAAATGTGGGAATATTCCAAACCAGAAGGGGAATATCACCGTGACCTAGCCCTAAAGCGTTACATTAACCTTAACACCAGTTCAGCACAGGCAGCTGTGTATCTTTGGTTCAGAACTGTGAATACGACCAGCTCAGGCACATCAGACCCCAGCAAAGATAATTTCACCATGAATTCCAAGGCAATTCAAAATGTTTGTGCTGGGGGGAGGGGGGTGTCAGTGCAGTACACCAGGAATCCATTCCTTAAAGAAAGCACCGACATTTGAGATATCAACCAAACGTGAAGTCTACAGTGTTTGGTTTTTGTGCTGCAAAAAGCATAAGGCACTGGTTTCTTTTCATCACAGGCGTCTGGCTTTCTGACTTGATAAAGGTATTAGCAAGCTGGGTAACATGACAAACAATGGTGATTTATCTTTCTGCCCTCTCAGCTCAAAACCCATAGGTCTCCGACTAGTGCTGAAGCCCAAAAAACTTTCTTTATCAACAGTGGATTTTGAGCTTCTGCAAAATGGCCCTGTGATGATTCTGCTCTTTGCATTTAAGAAGAAAGGGTCAAAACAGAAATATCAAAGTATCACTCGACTTGGAACAGACTACATACAACAGAGGAAGACCTCAGTGCAATAATTGTGTGACAATCACCTCTGCAAAGGATGCCCCGAGACCAATTCCTCTCCAGCGCTCTGTGGTGTAGCAGGGGAAAAGGATGCCAAGTACAGCAGTTACATTCTGTGTAACACGTGTGGAAAAGGCTGCCAGTACACGAGTTAGATTTTATATCCCATGTGTGGAAAAACTGCTAGTACAGCAGTTAGATTCTGTGTAACACGTGTGGAAAAGGCTGCCAGTACACGAGTTAGATTTTATATGCCATGTGTGGAAAAACTGCTAGTACAGCAGTTAGATTCTGTGTAACACGTGTGGAAAAGACTGCCAGTACACGAGTTAGATTTTATATGCCATGTGTGGAAAAACTGCTAGTACAGCAGTTAGATTCTGTGTAACACGTGTGGAAAAGGCTGCCAGTACACGAGTTAGATTTTATATGCCATGTGTGGAAAAACTGCTAGTACAGCAGTTAGATTCTGTGTGCCATGTGCGGAAACGCTGCCAGTACAGCGGTCAGATTCTGTGTCATTTTCAAAACCTGAAATCTGAGTAAGAAAACAGACTGGGGTCATTGAAGTCTACCCAGAACAGTAGAAATCTCTTCCTCCCACCTTCAGGTGAATTGAATACTACATTGGTGTAGCAGTAGGCCAAATATACTTGCACAAAACAAAGTGTAAATATGAAGAGAAGGAGGATAAACCCTTATACCTCTGCGTGCAAATCAGTCATAAAGGAAAATAAGAGTTCAACCTGGATGGAATGGCCACACTCAAGGGTCTCACTCACCAACCCCCCCCCCCCCTTCACAAGCCAAAACATGAAATCATGCTAGCCTAAAACTAGCAAACTGGTAAAGGATTCCAAGAAGACGGGGGAAGTGCAGATGAACTGCTGACACAAAAAGAACATTACCTGTTTAAGTAAAACCTTCCACTGAAAAATTTCCTTATGTGACAGCACAGCCTTCCATCTGCAGCATGGGAGCACAGCATCAGTGGAGTCCTGCTCCAAAATCCTGATAGGCTCACTGATGCAGAAGAGGATGCATCTCTCCCAGTCAGTGGTGGGAAAGAAGACAAGTTACAAGACAGTACTTAATCTCTTGACACAATCAGAAAAAAATGCAACACTGCATCAAGAAACCAAATGGACCAAACACAAAATCAGCAACGATGAAAAAATGTTCACACAGTTCCAGGTACCTTGGCATGGTAAATGTGATTGTGTTCAGTCTCAGACCAAACTTTCTTTGGTTTTAATTTTCACTTTTTCTGCCATTACATGGGTGAGGAGATACTTTTACTGTCCGGCTTTTTGTGTAGTGAGCCAGTGCAGTGTATCCCAAGGAACCAAACGAAACTCTCCACCAAATGTAGATACAATGGATGCAAGTGAAGACATAAGTACAAAGTTCCAGAAAGTGCAATTACATTCAGAGCACAACAATTCAACCTGTCATCCATCCAAGGCAGACCCATTTATAAATATGGGATGAAGCCCAAAATAACACTATATCTCATATATGCCCAGCCCCACACATAATGGGAAAATATGCTCTGTAGTTCTTTCTCTATTTTGATACCCTAAGTATGGCATACTCATGTAAACCCACCCCTCCAGAAAGACTATGTGCTGATCATTCCATCCTTTGTTCCTTGCTCAGTTTTCTGAAAACATCCCAGTTCAAACACTAAGATGAGGATGCTGGGGATCAAACCTATGTCACTGCAATAGCAGCAACCAGTACATGGTGAACTACTCTCATGTCATAAGGAAAGAACACCACATCTCCAAAATGTGCCATAACTAACCTCTTATGAGATGCCAAGAGTCACAGAATCTGACAGGTCACAGAAAAATCTAACCTAAGTAAATTGTGTGACTGCACAGCAAAGATCCACGTAAACAGAACAACAAGCAGTGTTTACATGAATGATACAGAAGGTATAACCCTTGCAGACCTGCTCCCACAAAGATGACACCTTAACAGGACTATGCTTCTGTGATTCATGGTCATGCACCCTTCCCCCAAGCCCACCCAGCTATGCACATTAAACAGTTAAGTCTTACATAATACATGCAATTAGCCTGGTAATGGAAAACAAATGAACAAAATCACAAGAGACAGACTTGTGATACACTGATGTTACTTATCTTAAGTTCGCTCAGCTGCACAGGAAAACAGTGCCCCTCTGGTTTGTTTCAGTTCTGTTACTGTAATTGTGTTAGAGTTGAGAAACAGGAAATGTACTGCAGATAATGAAGGTTAAACTGTGCACTAACACACTCGTGAGTCCAATTCTTTCTTACACAACCCTCTCACTATGACTCGACTGATTCTAAGGTTTGTTGAGTCTTACAGGGGAACCATCACTACAAAAAAGGGAACAAGTAATCAGTGTATGAAGCCACATTTGCATCTGCAGACCTGCTTTTACATAGGTATCCTCAGGTCTTGCATCTTACCCCACCCGTAGCTCAAAACATCTTTTTAAACCAAAACAATGATCTGAAAGTATTTCAAACCACAAACGGTTCTTGTTTTCTTTGAGGAAAGAAAATGTTTAGTTACTTCCATGTGCTATCAAAATAAAGCTATAAATGCTATAATATTAAACAATTTGTTGGATTTTTGAGAGTTGAATACATCTGGTAGAACACTGAATAAAAGCACAAGTTATGTAACTGGTTTAAGTAACACAGATGTACATGCAGTGTGTTTATGAAGGAGACTTCCATAATGCAACAGAAAGAGTGCTGCTAAATAAAGGGCAACAACAGTAATGCCTACAATCCTCCATTCTGACAGACTGTGCACACTATGTACCTGCATATAAAAATAAGTTATGTTCTTACCATAACATTCCACCTGTGTTTTTGATCTTCATTCATTCATTACTGATGGGTATCAGTTCCATCCTCGGAACCAAGTTGACTGTTATAACAAACTCGTTCCAGCCAAAAAACTCTCGAGCTAAGCTTATCCATAATGCCCATCTCTCTATCACCTCAGATTGAGTTTGCCCATAAGAAAGAAAGCGGAGGCTTTATCTGAGCAAATTCCTTATCACGGAGCTTGGACCAAGTCCGAACCTCCAGGAGTCTTTCAGAGGGAGAAGTGGGTGGGATGTAATTAATGAATGAAGATCAACAACACAGATGGAATGTTATGATAAGAACATAACTTCTTTATCTGATGTTGTTATTCTTCATTCATTCATTACTGATGGGACAGTGTCCATAGCTACTTTATGTCCTGAGAGGTCTTATGGAAGGATATTCCTGAGCACCATTGAACTAAAGGATGCTCACCCCCTGGAGACCAAGTCCAATTTTAATGAGTGATAAAGGTATGAAGAGTAGCCCATGTTGCTGCTGCACAAATGTCATCCATGGAAGCTCTTGAATGAAAAGCAACAGATGCCACAAATGATCTGGTTGTATGCGCTTTGACCTTAGTTGGTAGAAGAACTTTGTTTTGTTGGTAGATAAAGGAAATACAGTCTCTCAGCCATTTAGCTAAAGTTGCTTTTGAAACAGATTTTCCCAATTTTGGTCATGAGGACACGAATAATTGGTCAGATTTCCATAGTGATTTAGACCTGTCCAAGTAGAAACTTAATTGTCCATGCACATCAAGCAAATGCAGGCAACATTCTCCTTTATTAGAAAAAATTGGGAAAGAAGACTGGCAGGTCAGTTGTTTGATTAACAGTCAAATCCGAAATAACTTTGGGTAAGAAGGAGGGCTTAGTCCGGAGTGATACTCTGTCTATGGAAAACCATGTAAAGACGTTTTATGCACAAAGCTTGTAATTCAGATATTCGCCTTGCTGAGGTAAAAGCTACCAAGAATAGAGTTTTCCAGGATAAAAATTTCATATTGCAAATGGCAGCAGGCTCGAAGGGAGGACAAATCAAGGACTGTAGAACCAATGTCAAATTCCAAGGTTTGACTGGCTCTTTGAAGGGTGGTCTAATGTACGTGACACCTTTCAAAAAGGTTTTACAGAGATGTTGAGATATTGAGGACGAGTCCTAGAAGCCATTGCGGAAGTCTGAGATAGCCGACAGGTGCACTCGAATAGTGGAAGCTGTCACTCTCGAATGGGGGAGGTTTGACAAATAGTCCAGTACAGAACTCAATGGAGCCGAAAAGGGGTCAAATATTTTCTCTCGAGACCAAATTATGAATCTTCTCCATTTACTAAGACAAAGTTTCCTGGTGGATGGTCTGTGAGAAGCCAGAAAAATGTTTCATATAGGGGAGGATAAATTATTCTGCCTGACAATTACTAGAAGTGGAGGAACCAAGATATCAGGCTGAGACTCGATATGTTCGGATGGATCAACCCTTGCGGGTGCGATAGCAATTCCGGAGTTGGATCCAGAATTCACGGTTGGTGGACAGGTGAGGTAAAAGAAAGGGAAAACAAACTTGCCAGGGCCAGTGGGGAGCAATGAGGATTACTCTGCTTCTCAATCAAAGAGCTTTCTTTAGGAATTGCGGAATCAGAAGAAGAGGGGGAAAGGCATAAAGAAGTCCCGTGGGCCAATCACGCATTACAGCGTACCTCAGAGACTCCCCCTGAGGGGGGATCAAAGCAAAGCAGCTGCTACATTTGTGGTTTACGGGGGACGCGAATGGATCACAGCAGGGCTGGCCTCAGTGACTGAATATCTTCTTTGCCATGACAGGACTGAGGGACCACTCTTGAGGCAGGAGAATGTATCTGCTCAGCTTGTCTGCAATCATGTTGAAATTCCCAGGAATGTGCGTTGCTATCAGAAAACGGTTGGAAGATATCGCCCCCACTGCCAAATTCTCAGGCTTCTCAACAAAATGGGTAGGATTTGATTCCCCATTGTTTGTTGATATACCAAACTATGGACACGTTGTCCAACTGGATAGCAACTGTCCCTGATGGGAGGACAGACTGGAATGCTTGCAACACAAGAAGCACTGGCCTCAGTTCTAGAACACTGTTATGCAGGTTGGCCTCCATGGGGGACCAAGTGCCTTGGACTGTCTTTCCCTGGAAATGCCCCCCCACCCTATCAGGGAAGTGTCCGTTGTCACCATGGCCTTGGGTTGAGCGGGGGAGAAGGGACGACTCCACAGGTCTTTTTCTGGCTTCATCCACCAAATTAAGACTTGTTTGCATCAATTTGTTATGCGGATCTGAAAGGACATAGGATGAGTTAGAGGAGACCACTGTCCTGCTAACAGCCACTGTATGAGTTTCATGTGTAGTCTTGCTAGGGGAACCACAGTAATCGATGCTGCCATTGATCCTAATAGCTGAAGGACTGCATGAGCTGAAAACTTGCCCTGAGAGAGTATCATTCGGAGTTGAGACTTTAGTCTTTGTAACCTGTGAAGTGGAAGGGCAACTAGGCAAGACTTTGATTTTGAATAGGAGTCCATTTGTAGTTTTCTTCACTTATTGAGACCCCCAAGGATCTTGTTAGCTTTAGGGTGTAATGTAAGGCTGTAAGCAGATACTTGGTAGGAGCGGTAAGGGGCCAATCATCTAAATACGGAAACACTCAGCATCCTTGCAGTCTCAAGTGAGCTGTTATCAATACCATGCATTTGGTGAACACTCTGGGGACTGTAGAGAGAACAAAAGGCAGTGCTCAGAATTGGTAGTGATTGGCTCCCAGAGGGAAGCAGAGGAATCTCCTGGAGCATTTGTCCATTTTTATGTGGTAATATGCATTCTGGAGATCTATCGAGCATATCCAATCATCTTTCTCCAGGAACAGGAAGATAGACTGAACTGTGACCATCCGGAATTTTGTCTGTCTGACAAACTTGTTTAGAATGCTGAAGTCCAAAATTGGCCTCCAGTCCCCTGTCTTTTTTGGCACTAAAAAGAACCTTGAGTAAAATCCAGATTCTATCTGGTCTGGTGGGACTGTTTGGGCAACTCTTTTTAGAAGCAGCTTTTGTATTTCTTGAGCTGCTGCTTCCTGTTGACTGGGTGGGACATCAGGAATTTGCCTTTGCAGCTCCGGGAAAGAATTGAAAGGGATGTGGTAACCTCTGGCAATTATCTTCTGCACCCAAGAATCTGTTGTTATGGATTGCCAGGCAAGGTGATGCAGAGAGAATCATCCCCCAACTGGTTCCAGAGGTAAGCAATTGGGCTACTCTTCAGGAGTGCTGACAGGGCTGTCCCCGATTACGCAGACCCCCTCTACCTCTGGAGGGGTGTCTTCCTGATGAGTTCCCCCCTCTGCTTCGGGCAGAAAACTCACCACGTGTGTCGCAGAAAAGACCCTGGGCTTTCCTGTACCACATCTTTCCATTCCTCTGATCCCTACAGAAGGATCGTTGGGGGGTGGAAAAACGCATGCCCATGGCAGACAGGGTCTTGCCATCCTTTTCACACCAGGCTAATGTGTCATTTACATTTGGGCCAAAAAGAGAGGAAGCTTCCATGGCAGCGTTGATAAAGGAAGACTTAAAAGGGTCCGCAAAAATTACATAGGCACATCCAGGCATGATATCTCATGACAATGCCTGCACCTGCCGCTCTAGCTACCCCTTCAGTATTATGAGAAATCAACCGCATGGATGAGTTAGACATAGACTCTAGGGTGGCAAGCTATCAGGCTATTTTGTCGCGTACCTCATCAGATACTGCTCCTGCTAGTGTTCTTGAGAGTTCTGGGATCAGGTCTCTCTGGAGATGGGTAAAATGTGCCAAGTAATTCAAGGACCAAATGGCAAAGGGTGATGAAGCATATACCTGCTTCCCTAACATGTCCATTGCTCGAGACTCCCTGTTTGGGGGCTGGACAGTACGACTTTCCTCGGTGAGTTCTTTCTTAGTGGCTGCCGCTACCACCATAGCATCTACTGGTAATCCTTTGGACCAATGGCAGTGATCCGCTGGAGATGTTCAATGGTGTCAAGGTTCCTCCAAGTGCACTGCATGATGAGCTGAACTAGATCATCTGCAGGCGGGGTCACCCAGGAAGTAGAGGGTCGAGCACGGAAATCCTGCAAGAATACAAACATCTCAGAGGAAGGGTTGGTGGGCTTCCAGTCTCCCTGCTGTTTAAAATTTCTAGTATGTCTCCAAAGGAGACATCCTCAAGTGGCTACCGTGAGGACCCTTCCCCCTCATCGTAGTCTGCATCTTTGGTATGGGATTCTTCAGGGAAATCCATGTGCTTCCTCTTGCATAATCTCTTATGGGGTACCTCCTCAGCGGGGGCATCTGAAAAGGCTCCGAAGATTGGGTGCCCTGTGGAAGGGTATCAAAGTTCCCTTGCTCGATGTCCCAGAGTAGTGGACTGTGTCAGCTACTGTTCAGAGGAAATGTGTATGACGCCCCGGTACCAAGACAGAAATCAATTTAGGATGTTTTGCCTTTGGTTCCGTGGGGGAACTTAACAGATTTAGTCTCACTGGTATGGGGAGAAGAAGGTACACACTGACTCCTGTTTTTATGTTCCTTCTTAGGAGGGGATAAGCCCTACGCCTCAGACAGAGCCACCGAGAAAGTAGTTTTTAGGAGACCTTTCAGTATTAATTTATTCTTCTTCTTAGTCGAAGTGCGGGCACTAAAGCCCTTACATAAGTCACATGCGTGTTGAACTTTCAAGTGTTGTACCCAGAGACAATAAACACAAGACAAATGCCCATCCAAATTTGGCATTTTCTTGCCACATTGATCACACTGCTTAAAGCCTACTGTCCCCTTCTTATCAGCCATTGTCAACAACTCAAGTACAAGTCAGCAATGAAGGAAAGTCCCTGTCAGAATAACAATATACGAAGCACACAGACACACACACACACACACTCAAGAAAAGGAAGGACTAATGATTTTTTCTTTTAATTACCAGCAATGGTAATGAAGAAATACCCAATAGGTAAAGGGAGAGAGAAGGGGGGAATACCAGCAATGATATTAGAGATTACCGCAGAGGAAAGGGAGGCATGTACCAGCAATGGTATGAAGAACTACCAAAATATAGTAAAGAAACAGAAAAAAAAGTCACCCAACAGGTAGCAAGAGTAAACAAACGATAGACGACTAATATTAAGGTAGAAAAATCTCAAAGTAGAGAAAAAAATATCTAAGTTGAAATATAAATTCTAAACCACTCAGCTTGAGAGCTGGCCTGACGCATCTTGATACTCTATGTGGCAAAGAAGAACTGAGATGATAGAGAGAGGGGCGCCATGGGCAAGCTTATGTCAAGTTTTCTGGCTGGCGCAAGCTTGTTATAACGGTTGACTCTGTTCCAAGAACAGAACAGATACCCATCAGTAATGAATGAATGGAGATTAACAACATCAGATGAATATTTTTAACAACCCCAGTGGGCCAGTGGTTTAACAGTTAGCATTGCTGCTTCACAAAGCAAGAGTCCCCAGTTTGTTCCCTGTTTGGGGTGCCTTCTTTATGAACTCTGCATGTCCTTCCAATATTTGCACAGATCTTCACTGGATGCTCCAGGCCCCAGACTCCTCCATCATCCCAAAGACATGGACAGGCACCAGGTGAACTAGAGATTCTCCAAACTGCCTGAAATTGTACACACAGGCATGTGTGTATGTGTGTGTGTGTGTACATACATATAACTAGCTATGAAAACAGAATTGTTGCAAATAGTAAAGACAACCACAAGGCCTTCTATAGTTATGTAAAGAATCTCCATGGCAATTCCCAGATTTGCCCTGAGCTACTGCACAATGGTACCTCCTATACTGAGCCAACAGATATTGCCAATATACTGGCCGACAGATTCAGTGCCAACTTTACCCCTCTCTCCCCTTCCAAAGGACCTAGCACATTTACAGTAGACTGCCAGGCACCCAGTATTACTGCTGCACAGGTTAAAACAGCACTGTCCAAGGCCAAGAATACAGCTTCTATGAGACCTGACAATATCCCCGGCTGTGTGCTACATGAACTACAGAGTGAACTGGCACCTCACCTGTGTGCCCTGTTCAATCACAGCCTCACCTCAGGCTTTGTCCCTACAGAATGGCGCACTGCTACAGTCATCCCTCTCTACAAAGGAGGAGTGACTACAGACCCTGGGAACTATCTCCCCATTAGCCTAATGAGTCTAATATGCAAAGGTATGGAATGCATCATTATGGACCTAATAAACAAGGATATAGGGAATCTCCAAACTCTGGATCCCACACAGTTTGGTTTTGTGAAGGGTAGATTATGTCTACTCAACTTGTTCGACTTCTTTGAGTCAGTCACCAGAGCTATGTATGAAGGCAAGGTGGTTCATGCAGCCTATCTTGATCTGGCCAAGACCTTTGACACCATTCCCCACTCAGGAATCATAAAAAAAACTCAGTAAGCTAGGCATCGACCCCTATATCACTAGGTGGGTTGCAAACGGGCTCACAGATGGAACCCACAGTGTTAAAGTAGCTGACTCCAAGTCAGACTGCTCACCACTCACAAGTGGAGTCCCAAGGGTTCAATCCTGGGTCCTCTCCTGTTTGGAATCTACTTCTCTGAAGTCCAAGCCAACACGAAGGGAATCTGGCTGACAAAGTTAGCAGACGATTCCAAGTTGGGAGCTATTATTAACTCTCCAAGTAATGCTGACATCCTACAGAAAGACCTCACTAAGACCAACGACTGGTGTCAGAACCATGGCCTAAAGCTCAATGCCAAAAAATGTGTCGTCATTCCCTTTGGAAAAAAAACAGTTCCCATGAATTACCACATCGATGGCAGCCAACTTGAACACAGAAGGCGTTATAAGAGATCTGGGAACACAGGTTGACAGCAACCTCTTTTTTGACCACCACATTGTCACTGTAGTCAGAAAGTCCTTCTATGTGGCACATCACATTACTAAGGGTTTTGCATCCAGGAAGAAGGAGGTCATTGTCTCCCTCTACTCTTCCCTCATTAGGCCTATCATAGAGTACAATGCCCCATTTGACATGTACCTCAATAGACACCTGCAACAACTGGAGAGGCCGCAAAAGTACCTCACAAAGAGGATTCTAGGCCTTAAACACTTGTTCTATATGGACAGACTCAAAAAAACTACAACTATTCTCTGTCTCATATCGCCTACTCAGAGGCAATCTCTGCTTGACTTACAAAGCCATGTCTGATCCAGCTCTGTTAGGAATGCTACATCTAAAGAAATCCCAATCCCTCCACACCACACTCTCCAGAGACCTCAACCTCATTATCACAATCAACAGAACGTGCTGCAGGGACAGGTTCATAACCCAGAGACTGCCCATGCTATGGAAAAGACTTCCCATACAAGTCAAACAGAGCACCTCACTGGCCCTCTTCAAGAGAGATCTTGATGGGTAGATGGGAAACAGAAAATTCACCGCGGGGATCACTCCAGTGGCTCTACTTGACAGAGGCACTGGGAACTAAGAACGGGTGGCACGATGCCAGGGTAATCTTATGGGCTAGGTTTGTAAAGGCTCCAGGGCCATTAGCCTAGTACACACCTATGACCCTATGTATGTATGTGCACGTGCATGTAATCTGTGATGGGTTGGTACACTGACCAGGACAAACTGATCAGCTTTTCATCCACCGATTGCCAGGACTGGCTCCAGCTCTCCTGTAACCCTAAGCCGGATTAAGTGAGTAATCAGAAAATGAAATCAATTAATCTTACATGCAACACTAATTTTTAACAGGAGATTTTCACTGTAAAATTCATCAGTTTTCCATATTACCCTCTCACGTCACGGCATCAATGTTTGGTGCTAACAAAGTAACAAAAACAACAAACTCAAACTGGTATGAACGTATTCCAACTTTTATATATACGTATCTTATGCAGGCTCTCCACCCAGCCTTAACGAGGTCATTTCCATCTCAAGCTTTCTAAAATTAAAGTCCATGTGTGCGATCAAATAGTTTTTATATAATATTAAATAATTTATATATATATATGTGTGTGTGTTATTTATGTATTTTACGTATGTTTATAGAGTTTATTGGAGCATTTTCATGAAATTGCGTTTAGCTGTTTGTGCAATCAATTATGTAGTAGGGGGTGTGTCTTTTATAAGTATATTTAAACTCATTTTGTTTTTGTTGGGCTATTCTAAAGAAGTCTATTCATTTGAGTGGACGAAAGCTGTTATCTGGCGCTCAATTTTACTAAATAAACCTGTGTTGGGGAATCCATTTGTGCCAGTTACGTTCATACCAGTTTGAGTTTGTTGTTTTTGTTACTTGGTTTGTGGTTTGTTGTGCTCGAGCGGTGTTCCCCATAAACATGGTGGAGAGGATTAACTCCCTGTTCGAGGCAGATGGTAATTCACCGCTTTGGTCCACAAATTGGCAGACCAAGTTAGTTCCTCATTCAAGAGTCAGGCAGAGCTTCACCGTTCCAATATTGGTGGTGATAGCCAACGCGATTTGTGTGGTTCTACAGCCGTCAGGGATACATGTATTCTCCCTGGACAGTCAACGGGTACATCAGATGTTCGTACTGGAACCGGAAATTATGCGGTTATATGTAATGTAGGAAGCACAAACTCTAATGCAGGTACGAGCAGCAACAACATGGTCGGCAGTAGTTTTAATCTATCTGACTGGTTAAAACATGATTCTGGTTTGTTAGTTACTACTAATGATTCAAGAAGTAACCTTGGGTGCATGGATACACAACTTCAAACCATGCAGGATAAAGTGGTCAAATACTGTAAATTGCTTTTGGAATGTGACTATCTACGTGAAAGTGTTTGGGTTGAGAGAGTACCCAAAGGTCTCAGTTCGTGGAAATTTCCTGCGGGGCTTGTCTGTGAGTCTGAGTTACATCGGGAGCTTGTTTGTTCAACAAAAAAAGTTGCGAACTTTTACAGGTACTTTTACGTTCGTATGAAAAAGATATGCAGGAATTGTCACATTCCATTCAAGTTTTAGACAATTCTATCAAAAATGACTTTCGACATTAAACGTGAACAATATAATACCATTTTCATCAAAACTGATCAGTATCTCAGGGAGCTTAAAAGTAAAAAAATTAAAAAAGTTCACTAGAGATCAACATGAATATGAGAATGGTATTGCTTATCCTAAACCTTCCAATGCTCCATTTAGTTAATGTTGATGGTACAGAGGTTGCTCCTGATGTTGAAACAGTGTTTGATTCTGACATGGGTACAAATCAAAAGGCCTTTGATGGTGCAGTCCCTTTAGATGTTCCCCCTGTGAGAAGATCCGAGTGGATTATGAACCTGAAAGGGAGCAATTATCCAGACAAACGATCCAAATACTCTCACTCCCATCCCCATTCTTCCCTTTTCCACCACACAACTGGCAAGGAGTTCAGGGGAGGGGGAGAGGACAGATGATGGGGAATTGGAGATAAAGGTCACTTCTGCAGACAGACATCTGCTTCCATCATTTTGAATTCTACGGGTGACTTCAAAATATTTAATTATAGCCACCTTTTAGTTACTGAAACATGGGAAATTTTATTTCAGAAGGGCATGACTTTCGTGCCACTTCAAAATATAAGACTGGAGCAGGTGTTATTGCAACTTAAATTATTTGTCCACAAGCTTAATTTTTCTATTTTGTTTGGTAATGAGACTAATGTTGCAGTCAAGGATAGGAACAAGAAGCCGAGTGTATTTAAACCCAGTTTACATCCATTGGTTTCAGTTTTAGACAGGATATGTGAAAATGAAATCAGGGTCATTGTTGTATGTAACCAAACTTGTACAGGTAATTTAAATATTGAGGAAACTAGATTGTTAAACAGTATTAGGAGAGAGACTTCTATTCACATTATGCAACTTCATAAAGGTGGCAGATTGGTTATAATGAATTCCAATGATTATGTCAACAAAATGTTTTCTCTTTTATTTTCTGATGCCTATGATGAAATTTCTGTAAATTAACTGAATGGTGCTTTGAGAAGGGTAGCTCTAGCCTTGGAAGATTTATTTTTGAACAATCAAATTTCCTTGACCGTTTATGATTATTTGATGGTACAATATCCCAAAACACCAACTATTTTTGGTCTGCCCAAGGTGCACAAAAGTTTATCAGAACCTCCATTAAGACCTATAGTGGACGCCAAGGGCTCAAAGACTTTTTTCATTGCCAAATATATTGAGAATGAAACTAAAGAGATATTCAAGGGTTATTCACCTTTGTTAAAAGATTCATGGGATGCTTTAACCCAGGTTTCCAACAGTTTTTACAGTGATGATTTGCTCTTTGTTTCAATTGATGTTAAGGATTTGTATTCATGTATCCCTCATGACCTTGGCATTAGCTATGGGGACATCTTGCGCCCCAGTATTTGCAAATGTCATAATGGCTTTTTGGGAAATCAACATTCTATTCACATCACAGTTTAAGGATAGTTGGTGTCTCTACACACGGTTTATTGATGATATAATCATTTTTTGGCAGGACATGAGGGAGAAGTTGGATTTATTTTTTGAGTTTATTAATCATTCCACCGAATTTGTAAAGTTTACAATGACAGTTGAGGTTGATCGGGTCAATTTTTTGGATGTCAGCATCAGTAAAGATAAGGAGAAACAATGTTTTATTTCTACATTGTATAGAAAACCAACACATTCCAATACTTATTTACATTTCAGCTGGCATCCTTTACATCAAAAAAAGCCATTGTCAATGGACAGTGTGTCAGGTTGGCCCGTATGGTGAGCCAAGATAATCAATTCATGGATGAATACAACATACTTTGGGACATGTTCCATGAGAGAGGGTACTCCGCTAGTTTCCTTTATGACATTTTGGATGAGATAAAAATGAAAAGGAGAAATGGAGTTTATTTACCTTTGTTGGGCAACAGTCAGGTAACTGATTCCACTGCAACAGTTTTTACTAGTAACAGAGATAATATTGGTTTTAACAAAGCCATGATTATTCCATTTAATAGACATTTCAAGCAAATTAAACAGATTACTTTTAATTCTTGGGACATATTTAGATGTGACATGGACGTTTTTAGCAAAGTGGGGGAGCATCCTGTTATAGTCTATCAAAAGGACATTTGTTTTAAAAATGATGCTTGAAAGATGTTTGTCTGACCCTTCAGTAGGAAAGATTTTTAAGTGTGGCCATTGTTAACAATGCATCCATTTACTTGAGGGCATGCAATTTTTTCTTCAAGGTTATGGCTGCATTAAACCTCGCAAGAAATATAATTGTGTCAGTAAGGGAACTGTGTATATTGCATTGTGCCAATGTTGTTCTTACTTTTATATAGGCAAGACTATTCGACAATTTAGGTATAGAATTTATCAACATACATATGACATTGGCAAAATGGATGAACGAAACACCCTCTTTAAACACATTAAGGAGAATTCTGCACATTTTTTTAAATTTATAGTAGTTGATAGTGTTGAGCAGGATCCCAGGGGTGGCCCTAATGATTTGTTTTTAGAACTTAAATGGCAGCTTAGATGTAATGCAGGCTGTCCACCTGGCCTTGACAAAGTCATTTCCATCTCAAGTTTTCAACAATTAAAGCCCATGTGTGCGATCAAATAATTTTTATATAATATTAAATTATATATATATTTATGTATTTTACGTATGCTTTATAGAGTTTATTGGAGCATTTTTATGAAATTGTGTTTAGCTGTTTGTGCAATCAATTATGTAGTAGGGGGTGTGTCTTTTATAAGTTTATTCAAACTCATTTTGTTTTTGTTGGGCTATTCTGAAGAAGTCTATTCATTTGAGTGGACGAAAGCTGTTATCCGGAGCTCAATTTTACTGAATAAACCTGTGTTGGGGAATCCGTTTGGTGCTAACAAAGCAGACAGAAACGGGAATATCACGAAAGTGCAGAGAACGCAACAAATATGGTATAACTATTACTGCCAGATAGAACAGTAATAATATGAATACCATTAAATATTAAAAAATTATTTCACTTATCAGCACTGGTTTATTGTCACAGAGGCTACCTTATTTTTCAACAATTTTATCCATCTAGAAGAGAAATACTACCTGCTGCCGTACCCTAGGGGGAGCTCCCACTTCATAAGACCGATACACTGGTTTAGGACCAAAACCACACTGCTGTCATTAGAGAAGACAACACTGGGTATGAGGAAACAAGTGGCCGCAGGTCTCATCTGTACACCCCTACTGATAGTACATCTCTACTGATTGTACACACCCCTATTGATGACTTCTCAGTGTAACTGGACTCAATCTTTACATCTTTTCAGTAGACATATCAACATCACTTCTGAGATACAACACACACACACACACACACACACACACACACACACACACACACACACACACACACAAAAGATAGTAATCTGAGCATATATCCCATACAATGTTCCAGCAAAGACCCTATTACAAAGGCTAACTCTCAAGGTCTGCCATTATAGACTTATCACACAGCCATGAACTACTTAGCTATTCAATAACTGCAAAATGCAGAAATCAAAGGAAAAATGTTCCATGTGTGAAGCCAACTGACTGGCTCTAAAGTACAGTTTTGTACCTACCATAAATTTAGATGTTCGAGTGTAAACACTGCTGCAGTCATTACACTAGGGTTATCCTGCCGTCAGGCGGTTCCCCAGTTGGCCTGAGTTCCAAAAGTCTTGGTCCGGCGTCGGTTGCTGTCGCCTCCTCCCTGACGTCAGTGCAACAGGGGTATATTAGATGCAGCCGACACCATTTTCTTCAGTCTTTCTTGCCGCACGGTGCCCGAAGCAAAAGCAGTTCGCAAGTGCCGGTCGGCCGACTCCTGAGATTTTCATTCCGAATCCAGAACCGAAGTCTTCTACAAAGCTAAGTACCCGTTGAAACTTTCTTGCCTCAGACCGATGTCAGTAAAAGTTAATAACTGTATTTCTTGTGGGAAGCAAATACCTCATAAGGATTTCCACTCCTACTGTATCCCATGCCTAGGCCCAGACCACGACGTCACTGGTTGTCAGTTTTGTGCTAGGTTTAACAAGCGCACTATTAAACATTGGTTTGATTTTGCCCAACATTATTTTGGCAGAAAATTCAATTACACCACGCCGTCGGAACTTCCGATGACCGGAATACATAAAAAGTGCAAAGACAAGGACAGGCATGTGAGGCCGAAAAATGACAACGAGGCCTCTTCTAGGCCGGTCGCCGGTTCTCTGGTTTTCAGCGAGGTGCCTACACAGCCCCTGATGACCGCTTCCACAGGACCTCAGACCGCCTCCGACTCCCACGTGGAGCTGGCTGGGCCTTCGGATGCGCAAGTTTTTCAGCCTACCGAAACTAACCTTTCAGAAGGAACCGAAGAAGCTGAGCAATCCACAGCTTCAGAGGGTGTTTTCAGACCTACCCAGTTAACCATTAAACCCTTTGCTAAGCCTAAGCCCCCCATAAAAACAAAGAAACAGATACAGCATTCTCCAGGACAGGTCTCCATGCCTAAGAAACAAATGCTCAAAATGGCCGAAGACCTAATCACCCTGATCAGGGGGTCCCATCCCCCACCTGATAAAAGGCCCAGACAGGATGCAGACTATGAATCTTCCGACCAGGTGTCCATTTCTTCAGATTCATCCTCAGACGTAGGATATTCTTTACCCCCTTATGAGGATTCGGATGCTGAGGAATCAATTCCATCAGCCTCTCCGTCTGAGGACTACTCCTTTGGGGAGACCTTACATACCATGATGGAACATTTACATTGGGAAGGCCAGGATTACTCAGACTCCAAGAAAAGGCTCAGAGACTTCCTTTTATTACCTCAACACAGACCCCTTGCTATTCCGCCAGTGTTAGATATTGTGGATGATGTGTACACTGAATCCAGCTTAAATCCTGACTCCTTCCCTCCAGCCCCAGTTAAACCTGATAGACATTACAAAGTCCCTGACTCACAAATTTCTGTATAAAAGCCCTGTTGCTGACCCTGAAACTATTTCTCAGGGACTCAAAGGGATTAAGGCCTCATCAACAAAAAACCCAGTCCCCTCTGACGGAGATTCCAGAGCATTAGACAGATGGGAAAAGAAAGTATATACGTCTGCAGCAGTATAACACGATGAACATCAGGAAGGCTGTTACATTCATGTAGTTTTCTGAACACTGCAGAACTACCATTTCTGATGCTGAATTCCCATGAAACATCTGCAATGCCATTTTGGGTAGGTATGCCCTGCACTTCAGCGAGGTTGTCGGCTGTATACTTTAATAAAGAAAGTACAGTTGTGTACACTTACCATAAATGTAGATGTTCGAGTGTATTCACTGTTGCAGTCATCACATTGGGGTTATCCCTGCCAGGGTAGAGCTCAGTCGGCCCGAATACAGAGGCTTAGTATTTCTGCATCGGTTGCTGTCGCTTCAGGACTGACGTCAGGTCGTCAGTAGTATAAAGTAAGGCAGCCGACACCATTACATCAGTTTTTTTGCCCTGTCAGGAGCCCCCAAATGGGAGCTAGGATATGGTGGAAGAAAGTACAGTTTTGTACCTACCATAAATGTAGATGTCCGAACTGGATAGCATCTGCAGTCATAACAACTGGGTTGTCCTGTCGTCAGGCAGCCCTTCGGTCGGCCGGATTCCAAAGTCTGGGTCCGGCTTCGGCTGATGTCGCACTTCACCCGACGTCATCTCTGCTGGTCTTCGGGTATAAAGGCATCAGCCGACGCCATTTTCCTCAGTGTTTCTTGCCCCAGATGCCAGTTGCCCTCTTGGAAGGCTAAATTTTGGATAAATGCCAATGTTTCCAAAAAGATAGAATGCAAACACAAGAAATAAGCATGTATGTACATATATACAAACAAATACACCATAAGAGACTCCCCCCACCAGCTAGCTATTAGGGGGGTAAATACCCTAGGAGTACCACAGAGGGGAAGGAGGGAGGGTAATCCTGACTGCAGATGCTATCCCGTTCGGACATCTACATTTATGGTAGGTACAAAACTGTACTATGTCCTTCATGGATGCATCTGCAGTCATAACAACTGGGTAGAATACCATAGCCAACTAGGGAGGAGGATGAAGAAATTATGGTGTGGTAAGGATCCCTTGCAGTACAGCAGTGGCAAACCCTGCTCGGGATCTGGAGTACAGAGGTAAATTATAATGCTTGGCAAATGTATGCACGGAGGTCCAAGTAGCCGCCTCAATAATGTCCTTGGTTGCCACTCCTCGTAAGAAGGCTGTGGTAGTGGCTGTTGCCCTTGTGGAATGAGGTCTTATGTTCTGTGGAATTGGTTTTCCATGGAAGGAGTAACAGAATCTTATGCAATTTCCTATCCATTTTGAGATTGTCTGTTTGGAAATTGCTTTTCCTTCTCTTCCTGTTGCATAGGCTACAAAAAGCTGGTCAGTTTTTCTGTTACTTTTGGTTCTGTCCAGGTAGTAGCGTAGCTGTCTATGTACATCCAAGGTATGCAGCATTCTTTCCCTCTGTTTTGTGGGTTGGGGAAGAAGGTAGGTAGGTGGATTGCCTGGTTTAAAGACACTCTGGATACCACCTTAGGCATAAATGTAGGATTAGTTCTCATGGACACTCTATCTTGGTGGAAGATTAGGAAGGGTTGTACTGCCATTAGGGCCTGAAGTTCAGAAACCCTCCTTGCTGAGGTTATTGCCAGTAGGAAAGCAGTTTTCCATGATAGATGCTGTAGGTCTGCTGTTGCTGCAGGTTCAAAAGGCGGGAGTGTCAACTTTTCTAGCACAAAGTTCAAGTCCCAAGCTGGTAGTGGTGGTTTCCTAGGAGGTTTTACATTCTTGATCCCTCTGAGGAACTGCCTGAGTAGAGGATGTGACTGGTGGATCAAAGCTGTATTCTGCTGAAATAGCTGATGCATGTATCTTGATGGAAGAATAGGACAGGCCTGTATGTAGAAGCTCTGCCAAATACTCCAGAATGTTAGCAATATCTATATTCGACACGTCTTTTCCTCTTTCAGTACTCCAAATGACAAACCTTTTCCATTTTCCTGCATAGTTTCTTCTTGTTGAAGGTCTGCGGGCTTCAAGGATAATGTCTTTAACCCTTTGGGAAAGATCTGGATTAGTTGCTGCTATGTGATGTTCCATGCAGTCAGTTGCAAGGTTTTTAGGTTTGGATGCATGATGCTGTAGTTGTTCTGAGTTAACATCAAAGGCATCAGGGGTATTGCCCACATTTTGTCCCGAGACATGCTCCTCAGAAATGGGTACCAGTGTTGTCTTGGCCAGTTCGGAGCTATCAGGATTATCCTTGGACGTTCCTCCTTGATTTTTAGTAATACCTTGTGTATCAAGGGAAGAGGTGGGAATGCATATGCTGTCAGACCTTTCCAGCTGAAGGAGAGCGAATCCACCTTCCATGCAAGCGGGTGGAATGTCCTTGTGCAGAATTTTTTGAGCTGGTGATTGAGAGGGGAAGCGAATAGATCTGTCTGTGGCATTCCCCATTTCTCTGTGATGGTCTTGAAGATGTCCGGGTGTAGCATCCATTCGTGAGCATCCGAGGTGGTTCTGCTTAATATGTCTGCTAGAGTGTTCTCCTTTCCCGGTACAAACATTGCCTGTAAGTGGATGTTGTGGCTGAGTGCCAGGTTCCAAAGGTCCAAAGTCATTCTGCATAGGGGGTATGAATGAGTGCCTCCCTGTTTGTTGATGTACCACATGACTGTCGTGTTGTCTGTCCTTATCATCAAATGGCCTTCTTTGAGAAATGGGCTGAATTTTTGGATTGCCAGTTTTACTGCCAGCATTTCTTTTTGGTTGATGTGCAGGTGTAGTTGGTCCTGAGTCCACAATCCCTGTACACATTTGTCCAGCATGTGAGCCCCCCATCCTAGGTCTGAGGCGTCTGTTGTGATGGTTTGGCTTGCTCGAGGGCTGTGAAAGGGTAGGCCTGGATTTGTCTGGCATGCTTGAGCCCACCATAGGAACTCCTGTTTTAGGCATGGGATTAGTGGTATTTCTGCTTCTAGGCTGTGCCTGTGTTGGGACCATAAATTCTTTAGGTACCACTGTAGTTTTCTCATATGCAGTCTGGCATGCGGGACCAAGATTATGCATGATGCCATGAAGCCCAAGGCCTGCAGAACTTTTCTTGCTGTTAGCTTGTTCTGTTTTGTTAGTGCCAAGAAGTAAAGAGGGAGTTCTTTTTGTTTTTCTGCAGTTAGGAATGCCATTTGTTTGACTGTGTCCAATTCTGCGCCCAAGAATGTCCTTGTTTGGGATGGTATCAGTCTTGACTTTTGAAAATTGACTGTGTAGCCCAGGGCTTGTAGCAAGTAAATGACCCTTTGCAAATCTGTTGTCAGCTTGCTTTTGTTGTCCGCTTGTAGCAGGCAGTCGTCCAGGTATGGGTAAATTTGTATTCCCTGTAGTCTGCAGTGTGCGATTACTGTTGCCAGGCATTTTGTGAATACTCTGGGCGCAGTAGATAAGCCAAAGGGCAATGCTGAGAATTGATAATGCTCTGATCCTGCAAGAAATCTGAGGTATCTTCTGCAATTTTGTCGAATGGGGACGTGCAGGTATGCCTCCTTGAGATCTAGAGTTACCAGCCAACACTCCTTGCCCAGCATGGGAAGAAGTTGCTGTAGGGTCAGCATTTTGAATTTTGGGACAATGATGTATGTGTTTAAGATGGACAGGTCGAGAATAGGTTCCAAGTTTTTTCTTTTCTTGGAACTAAGAATAGTCTTGAGTAGAATCCTTTGCCTTGTTCTGTTATTGGTACTCTTTCCACAGCTCTCATTTTTGTTAATTGCATTATCTGCTGTAGAGCTTCTGTTTTTTGATTTGGAGGCAGGTTTGGCATTCCTCTTTTGACTGGTAAAGTGTGGAAGTGGAACCGGTAACCTTGGTTTATGGTTTGTAAAATCCACTTGTCTTTTGTGACATAGTGCCAATTTTTCGAAAATAAGGCTAATTTTCCGCCTAATGGTGCTGCTATTTGCTCCCTGGTAGGCGGGATTAGGGTGAAGTCATTGTGGTTGTCCTGTTGCAGTGGTAGTGGCTGTGTCTGTGCCTCTGTTATTACCTTGCCACTGTCGTCCTCTGTAGGCACCTCCTCTGGATTGATTTCTGCCTCTGGATCGTCTATTCCTGCCCCTTTGGGATCTTGTGGAGTCAGGAAAGGACCAATTTTTGGCAGGCCAGTTCCTGCTAAACCTTGGGGGCTGAACCTGTAAGAAATCTTTCACCGTTTGTACAGATTTTGCCTTTTCTTCCATTTTCTTCATTACCTGCTGGGCAGGTGTACCAAACAAACTGGCCTTATCCATAGGAGCATCTAATAACTTAGCTTTAACATGATCCGGTAAGGCCTGTTCTTTCAACCATGCATGTCTTCTTATCACTGTGCCAGTCATGGCTGATCTAAATGAAACCTCCAGTGCATCATAGCCACATTTTAAAGAATGGTTACTAACCTGTTGTATGTTATTTACCATTTCTAATACATATTTCTTATCTATAGAGTCATCAGAGGATAGCTTTTTAGTTAACTGATCAAGCATAAACTCTTGGTATTGTATCATGTGAAACTGACAGTTTAAAGCTCTAGCTGAGAGAGTAGCAGAGGTGTAAACTTTTTTGCCCCATCTATCTAAAGACCTTGATTCCCTTTCAGAAGGAATAGGATTTTTTGCTGTGGTCGAGACTACTGCCTTAGGCCCCTGGGATATGGTTTCGGGGTCTGCCAGTGGGGCCTTGCATAGGTGGTGATGAGTGTCTGGCACCCTGTAAAATCTATCTGGTTTGGCAGGGGCTGGAGGTAAGGAATCAGGTGCAGTACAGACATCATTAAATGCATCGTCCACAACAGAAAGGACAGGAGGTATAGCTAAGGGCCTATGTTGTGGTAAGTGCAGAAAAGTCCTAAGTCTTTTTCTGGAATCTGAGAAATCCTGTTGTTGCCATTGGAATTGTTCTCTCATGGCATGTAAGGTTTCGCCAAAGGAGAATTCCTCTGGTGGAGAGGCAGCTGGAATGGATTCTTCAGCATCGGAGTCTTCATAATTGGAGAAAGGAGCCTCTGGCTGGTCTGTAATATCTGAGTCATCCGCAGAATCATCAGAGGAGACAGGCTCGGGGGGCTCTGCTCTAGGTCTCTTTTCTGGGGGTTGAGAGGCCCTGTCTGGGTGAGATTGAGATCCCCTAATTAAGGATATTAAATCTTGTGCCAGAGTAAGCATTTGTGAACTAGTAGTGGGCCTGGTTGAGGATGGTTTAACAGGCACTGATGTAGAAGATTTGGCTGCTTTAGCCCTGGCAAAGGCCTTAATAGACATGGCTGCAGGAGGCCTAGCAGCATCACGTGCTGGGGTAGAAACATCCAAAGGGATGGTGTCTGATAAGTCACTAGTAACCACAGGTGTAGGTATAATTTCTGAGGCTGTTTCAAGTAAAGTGGCAGAAACCTCAGTAGTAGGCATTGATTCGGCTGTATTTTGATCAGTTTTCTCGGTTTCGGCCGAAACCGAGACACTTGCGGTTTGCTTAACCGTGGTTTCGGCCGAAACCGCGGACCGCGAGTGTCGGTCTTTTTCTTTGCGTTTTTTAACAATTTGGGTAGTCGGAGGATCCGACGGCATAATGTACGCAAAATCTGAGCCGAAAAACTGTTCAGCAAACTCCGACCGACGCCTAAGCGTTTGTCGGTTGAAGGAAGCACAGGCCGAACAGGCTGCTACGTCGTGGTCTGGGCCTAAACAAGGCAAACAGTAAGAGTGGAAATCTTTATGAGGTATTTGTTTCCCACAAGTTAAACAGTTATTGACTTTTTCTGACATCGGCTGAGGCAAGAAAGAGTCCCCAATGGGGTACTTAGCTTTTAGAAGTCTTCGAAGTAGTATTCGGTAGTAGTAATCTCTGGATCTGACCGACCGGCACTTGCGAACAGCTTCTGCTTCGGGCGCCACGCGGCAAGAAAGACTGAGGAAAATGGCGTCGGCTGATGCCTTTATACCCGAAGACCAGCAGAGATGATGTCAGGTGAAGTGCGACATCAGCCGAAGCCGGACCCAGACTTTGGAATCCGGCCGACCGAAGGGCTGCCTGACGACAGGACAACCCAGTTGTTATGACTGCAGATGCATCCATGAAGGACATCCCCACCAGTACAAAGTAAATACCAAAATGTTCCTTGTAAGAAGAGAGTGAGTGAGAAAAGGGGGGTGGAGGAAGGGAAACCAGGAATACATTTATGGTAAGTGGACACAACTGTACTATGTTCTTCGTGTTTCACTGTTGCAGTCATCGCATTTGGGTTATTCCCAAAGCTGAAGAAGGAGGCAGTCAAGACGATTGGGGCTGGCTAGGATGGCCTGCAAGACAGCAGTGGCAAAGCTTGTCTTGAATTTAGAGAAGATAGGCAGGTGGTAATGCTTGAAGGTATGAACAGATGTCCATGTTGCAGCCACCAGGATGTCCCTGGTGGGGACCCCCTCTGAGAAAAGCTGCAAAGGTGGAGGTTGCTCTGGTAGAGTGTCTCCTGACCCCCTTATGGGGAGGTTTCCTGTGTTGCTTGTAGCAGAAATGGATGCAGTGTGCTACCCATTTGGACATGGTTTGTTTGGATATGGCTTTTCCTTCTGCTCCTGCAGCAAAGCTGACTAACAACTGATCAGTCTCTCAATGATTTAGTCCTGTCTAGACAGAATCAAGTTGTCTGTGTACATCTAGAGAGAGCAGTATCCTTTCCCTCTTGTTTTGTGGGTTAGGGAAAAAGGTGGGCAAATGAATGGATTGGTTGAGAGCCACACTGGACACCACTTTTGGCATGAAGGATGGGTTAGTCCTGAGGGAGACCCTGTCAGCATGGAAAATGATGAACAGCTCTACAACTATTAGAGCTTGTAGCACAGATAGACTTCTAGCTGAAGTGATGGGCAGAAGCAAGGCTGCCTTCCATGAGAGAAACTTTAACTCTGCTGAAGCTGCTGGTTCAAAGGGGGGCAGGGTGAGCTTTTCCAACACAAAGTTTAGGTCACAAGCTGGGGTAGGTGCTCTTCTGGGTGGCCTCAAGTTGCTAGCCCCTCTTAGGAACTGTTTGATGAGAGGGTGTGAGAAAAGAGGTCGCTCTGTGCTGAAATGAGCAGAGATAGCAGAAGCATGAATTTTAATAGAGGAAAAGGAGAGACCACTGTGTAGTAGGTCAGCTACGTAATCCAGGATGACAGGTAGGGAGGGCTGTGCTGTATCGACTCCCTTAGCCTATATCCACATGCAGAACCTTTTCCATTTATCAGCATAGGACTTTCTAGTGCTAGGGCATCTGGCCTCATGTATAACATCTAGAACCTGTTTACTGAGACTGGCAGCCAAACTGAGGGTCTACAATTAGGGGATGCATGAATTCTCCTTCCCCCTGGGTCAGGAGTGTTGGGATCTGAGGGAGATGCCATGGTGGCAGAGGTGACAGGTTGCGCAGCAGTATTTACCAGTGCTAGCATGGCCAGTCTGGGGCAATCAGAACAGTCCTTGGTTTTTCCTCCTTTATTTTCAGTAGTACCCTGGTAATGAGAGGTAGTGGCTGAAATGCATAGACCGAGAGACTGACCCACTGGAAGGATAGAGCATCCACTTTCCAGGCCCTGCAGTGAGGCTCCCTGGTGCATAACTTGCTGTGCTGATGGTTGAAGTGGAAAGCAAAAAAGTTGACCGTCGGGGTGCCCCATTTCTGAGTAATAAGGGTGAAGGTTTTTTGATCTAGCTGCCACTCGTGTGGGTCCAGAAGATTTCTGCATGCTGTCTGCCAAAGAGTTTAGAGAGCCTGGCAGGAATTGTTGCATGGCTGAATCTGTGTGCCAAAGGGTCATGACGAGCCTGCACAGAGGGTAGGAGTGAGTCCCTCCCTGCCTGTTGATATACCGCATCACAGTGGTGTTGTCTGTTTTGATCAGTAGACCCCCTGGGGAGAGAAGGGGTCTGAAAGCTGTCAATGCATGCTGGACAGCTAACATCTCTTTTTGGTTGATGTGCAGATGTATTTGATGTGGGGCTCCATTGACCCTGTACGCACCTGCCGTCCAGGTGTGCATCCCACGCATAGTCTAATGCATCTGTGGTGAGGGTCTGGGCAGCGTGGGGTTGTGAGAAGGGTAGCCCCTTGTTGTGGTAGCATGCTGCTGCCCACCAAAGAAAATCTTTCCTAAGCCAAGGTATCATTGGCATAAGAGTTTCCAGGTCTTGAGAGTGTTGACACCAAAGGCATTTTAGGTACCACTGAAGTTTCCTCATATGCAGTCTGGCATATGGAATGAGTAGAATGCAAGAAGCCATGGACCCCAGAGCTTGCAGGAATTTCCTTGCGGATAACTGGGGTGTGGTGGCTAGTTGAGAGAAATAGGCTGTCAGGTAAGTTTGCTTTTCTGGTGTAAGGAATGCCATCTGGGATGCTATGTCCAGGCTTGCTCCCAGGAATATAATTTTTTGGTGGGTACTAGTTTGGATTTCTTTTTATTGATAGTGTACTCAAGGGAGGTCAGTAGGTCCTACTTGAGGAGCTTTTCCTGTCTAACTTACAAAAAGTGAAAACGGAACTCAGAACTGAATGAAAAGCGATGTAAACAAATGAACAAAGTCCAAACTCCGGTTTAATAAATTAAGCGCTTTCGGAAGGTTCAGTGCCCTTCCTTCCTCAGAATTAACAAACGAACAATGGACAAGCAACAATTCAATTTAAAACTTAGGTTAATCAACATGTAAATTAATTAAACTTGTCATGTGACACTTATCGTCGTCTTAACTTACTAATCTAAAGCAATTGCAAATTAAAAGGCACAACATATATCAACCTAACGTTAAAACTAACTCAGTATAAACTATATATTGTTAAAAAACAATCTTCATTATTTCATGCATACGCAAAAGTGCACAACAATTATAAAAAACTTTTGTTAATGTGTATCTGTGTGCACAAAGAAAATTCTTTTTAAGAACCTAATTAACCAGCTATAGCTTTAAACAAAATTAACCTAAGATAATGTTGAATCAATAAAGAAATGTCTAAAAATCTCCAAAACAAAAAACTTAAAAAAGTTAACTACATATTCTCCAAAGTGAGTGTTCAACATAATAATATGTTAATGTACATAGTTATAATTGACAAAATGCTGCATCCTGAAGCTGCTCTAAAATGTTATCTGTTTAAGGCTAGCTTTTTCAGGATGCAAGCAATTGATATTTGTTCATTTAAACCTGGGGGGCAATGAGCTGCAGTTTTTATTTGCCAGTACAATTCTTCCATCTCAAGTTGGATTTGCCACGGACCTATATACGGGGTGTCATCAACCTGTTTCAAAACTGTGAATTTAAAATAATGGTTTGGATATTCAATCAAATGACAGGCTAAAGCATTTGTTTGTTCTTTTTTTGTTATAGCGTAAGTGTGTTCGTAGATACGCTGTTTCAGCTTGAGCGTGGCAAGCGCAGCAAGTTGCTGCATAAACCAATGCCCTAGTGTGGCAATTAAATTTGCCGCTTTTCCTGTCTGTCTAAATTAGGCAGTCATCTAAGTATGGGTAAATCTGAATATTTCTTTGCCTGCAAAAAGCAATGGTGGGAGCCAGACATTTTGTGAAAACTCTGGGAGCAGTAGATAAGCCAAAGGAAAGCACAGAGAAAGTACAGTTTTGTACCTACCATAAATGTAGATGTTCGAGTGCTCATACAGCTGCAGTCATAACAGATGGGTTATCCTGCCATCAGGCGGGTCTTCGGTCGGCCGAATTCCAAAGTCTAGGTCCGGCGTCAGTTGTCATCGCTTCCTCCCTGACATCAGTGCGGCAGGGGTATAAAAGAGGCAGCCGACGCCATTTTCTTCAGTTTTTCTTGCCCCAGATGTCAGGTGCCCCCAGAAGGAAGGCAAACATAATGTTATGCAAAAATGCAATGTTGATAAATCAAAAACAGCAGTTGCAAGCAAATACACCATAAAAGAGTACCCCAAAAGGTTATATGAAAAGGGTTTGTCATAAGGCCTGTCCTAAGAGGGGTTGGAGGGAGGGAAACCTGGACTGCAGCTGTATGACCACTCTAACATCTACATTTATGGTAGGTACAAAACTGTACTATGTTCCTCGTGCATACAGCTGCAGTCATAACAGATGGGTAGAATCCCAAAGCTAAGTAAGGGTGGTAGGCACTAAGTGGAACTAGGAGGGGCTAGGATGCCCTGCAGGACTGCTGTGGCAAAGCCCGCTCTAGATTTAGAGTATAGTGGAAGGTGATAGTGCTTGGAGAAAGTGTGCACTGAACTCCAGGTGGCTGCTTCCAAAATATCCTTGGTAGGGACCCCCCCTGAGGAAGGCTGTAGAGGTAGCTGTGGCTCTGGTGGAGTGGGATCTGATGCATGGAGGCACAGTTTTGAAATGGGTAACAAAAGCGTATGCAGTGGGCTATCCATTTTGAGATTGTCTGTTTGGAAATAGCCTTTCCTTGAGCACCTGAGCATAGGACACAAAGAGTTGCTCAGATTTCCTGAATGGCTTTGTCCTGTCCAAATAATAACGAAGTTGTCTATGAATGTCCAAGGAATGTAGTAGTCTTTCCCCTTTGTTTTGTGGATTAGGATAAAAGGTAGGTAAGTGGATAGTCTGATTCAAAGCTACACTGGATACTACCTTTGGCATAAAGGTAGGGTTGGTTTGTAAGGAAACTCTGTCCTGATGGAAAATGATGAATGGTTGCACAGCCATGAGGGCCTGTAGCTCCGAAACCCTGTGAGCTGAGGTGATAGCCAGAAGAAAGGCTGTTTTCCATGATAAGTACTGTAACTCTGATGAAGAAGCTGGCTCGAAGGGAGGAAGGGTCAGCTTTTCCAATCTGGTTGAGGTCCCAAGCAGGGACTGGTAGTTTCCTTGGGGGTTTTATATTCTTTGCCCCTCTGAGGAACTGCCTTAAGAGAGGATGGGAGAATAAAGGAGGATCTGTGTTGTATTGTGCAGAAATGGCTGAAGCGTGGATCTTGATGGAGGAGAAGGAAAGTCCATTGTTTAACATCTCAGCTAGGTACTGTAAAATTTGAGGAATATTTATTACCCAAAGATTCTGTCCCTTCTTTTGATTCCAGGCACAAAATCGTTTCCATTTGGTGGAGTAGGCCTTTCTAGTAGAAGGTCTTCTGGCCTCCAAGATGACATCCTGCACCTCCTTGGAGAGGAGAAACTGTTGGGAAATCAAGGAATTCTCCATGCAGCTAGATTTAGAGTTTTGAGATGGCTGTGAAGAGTTTTGTAGTTGTGCTGGGACAACAGAGGAGGGACTAGAGGTAGGATCCATGGTGGGGAATGTGTCAGGCTCTTCAGGAGCGGATACCAGTGTTGCCTTGGCCAGTCTGGAGCAATGAGAATCATTTTCAGCCTCTCTGCTCTGGCTTTTAATAGAACTTTGGGCAGCAGAGGAAGAGGCGGGAAGGCATAGACTGTCAATGTTGTCCAATTGAAGGAAAGTGCGTCCACTTTCCAGGCCTGTGGATGATAGGTCCTTGAACAAAATTTTTTCAACTGGCAATTTCTGTGGGTAGCAAAGAGATCTATGTCTGGCTGTCCCCATGCCTGAGTTATCTTTGTGAAAATTTGAGGATGCAACTTCCATTTGTGTGGATCTGTCATATTTCTGCTTAGGTTGTCTGCCAGTGTGTTTTCCTTCCCTGGCAGGAATTGTGCCTTTAGTTGAATTTTCAATTCCAGTGCTGTGTTCCATAGGGTCATGGCTTGCCTGCACAGGGGGTATGAATGAGTTCCCCCTGTTTGTTTATGTACCATATCACTGTGGTGTTGTCTGTCCTTATCAATAGCTGGCCTGGATGCAGTAGGTCTTTGAAGGTCATAATAGCCTTTTGCATGGCTAGCATTTCCTTTTGGTTGATGTGAAGGAGTTTCTCTTTTCGTGCCCATTTTCCCTGAATGCACTGATTTGTCATGTGTGCTCCCCAGGCGTAGTCTGAGGAGTCTGTTGTGATGATTTGAGTTGCTTGAGGTACACAGAAAGGAAGACATGTGTTTCTTTGGCAAGCTTGAGCCCACCACATAAATTCCTTTTGAAGGCATGGAATGAGTGGTATAATTGCTTCCAAGCTGTGGCTGTGTTGAGACCATAAGTTTTCTAGGTACCATTAAAGTTTCCTCATATGTAGCTTTGCACATGGGATAAGTAGGATGCAAGATGTCATGAATCCCAGAGCCTGCAGGACTTTCCTTGCAGTTAGCCTGGTGTAAGTTGCCATTTTTCTGAAGTATTGAGACAGTTGCCCTTGCTTGTCTGGCGTGAGGTAGGCCATCTGGGTGGTTGTATCCAAGTTGGCACCCAGGAAAATAATTTGTTGAGAGGGTATTAGTTTTGATTTCTTTTTGTTGACTGTGTATCCCAGGAAGTTCAACAGTTTTATTACAAACGCCAGGTGCTGCAGTAATATGTCCTTGCTGTCCGCTTGGATCAGGCAGTCGTCCAGGTATGGGTAGATTTGTATCCCTTGTAGGCTGCAGAAGGCGATTACTGATGTCAGGCATTTCGTAAACACTCTGGGCGCAGTAGATAAGCCAAAGGGCAATGCATAGAATTGGTAATGGGTTGAACCTGCAAGAAATCTGAGGTATCTTCTGCAATCTTGTCTGACAGGGACATGCAGGTATGCCTCCTCAAGGTCCAATGTTACCAGCCAAGACTCCTTGCCCAGCATGGGAAGAAGCTGCTGTAATGTGACCATCTTGAATTTTGGCACCTGTAGATATGTGTTTAGGATGGATAGGTCTCCAATCTTTGTCTTTCCTTGGTACCAGGAATAGTCTGGAATAAAACTCATGACCTTGTTTCTTTTGCAGGTACCTCTTGAATTTCTTTCATGTCCATGAGAGCTGAAATTTGTTTTTGTGCCTCTGCCCTTTGATTTTGTGGCAGGTTTGGCATGCCTCTCATTTTTGGAAGGGTGTGAAAGTGGAACCTGTAGCCTCTGTCTATAATGTCCAGAATTCATTTGTCTTTTGTAACAATATGCCAATGTTTTGAGAATAATGCCAGTTTTCCGCCCAAAGGTGCTACCATTAAAGCTTTGCTTGGCAGGTGTAGGGGGAAGTCATTGTGTCTGTTTTCTAAAAGATTGTGATCTATCTTCTCCACCTCTTGGGGTTGGTGCTTGCCACTGTCTGGCTCTGAAAGATCCTTGAGGTTGCCCTCTACCCCTTGGACACCTGTATCTGCCCCTTTGAGGTCTGTCCGTGGCTGGAAAGGACCAATTTTTTTGAAGGCCAGTTTCTGCTGAAACGTGGAGGCTGTACCTGCAGGAAATCTTTCACTGTTTGCATTGATTTCGCTTTTTCCTCCATTTTCCTTAGCACCTCCTCGGCTTTAACACCAAACAATACATCTTTTTGAAGAGGTGCATCTAATAATTTAGCTTTGACATGATCTGGTAAGGTTTGCTCTTTGAGCCAAGCATGCCTACGTATACCAGACCCCGTAACAGCAGCTCTACATGAGGCCTCTAAAGCATCAAAACCACACTGCAAGGTATGTTTACCCACTTGCTCTGCACCATGCAACAAATCCTGCAACTCTTTTAAATCTGGTTGTTCTGGTTGTGTCATTTTGCTTTTCAGCTGAGATATCAAAAACTGTTGATACTTTAACATATGGAACTGACAGTTTAATGCCCTCATGGTTAAAGTGGCTGAGGTGTACACCTTTTCTCCCCACCTTTCTAAAGATCTGGAATCTCTCTCTGAAGGTAATGGGTTTTTAGCAGTAGAGGCCTTAATTCCCTTGGGACCCTGTGAAATAGTTTCTGGGTCAGCAGTATGGCTTTTATATAGGAACTGGTGAGAATCAGGAACCTGGTAATACCTGTCTGGTTTAACAGGAGCTGGAGGCAAAGAATCAGGATTAAGGCTGGCTTCTGTGTACACATCATCCAATATATCTAAAACAGGAGGGATAGCCAGAGGCCTATGCTGGGGGAGCAGAAGAAATTCCCTGAGCCTTTTCTTGGAATCTGAGTAATCTTGGCCTTCCCATTGAAAGTGTTCCCTCAATGTATGCAGGGTTTCCCCAAAAGAGAAGTCCTCAGGGGGGGTGACCGAGGGAGTAGACTCCTCTGCACCAGAGTCTTCGAATGGAGAATAGGCACAATCCTGGTCCTCAGACAGTTCTGAGGCAATAGAAGCTTGATCTGAGGAAGGGTAGTCTTCCTCTAATCTGGGCCTTTTGTCAGAGGGGGGTTGAGAACGCCTGATAAGAGTAATCAAATCCTCAGCCATTTTAAGCATCTGTTTTTTAGGCATGGAGCCTTGAGAGGGTGTCTGAGGAACCTGTTTTTTTGGTTTTCATGGCTGTTTTAGAATTAGTGAAGGCTTTAATAGAGAAGGAGGAAGGCCTGAAGACCCCTTGAGAAATGGCAGGCCTGTCTAAATTCTGAGTTTCCCCGCCAGGAGTGGCGTCGGTATCTGTAGTAGGAATGGGGGCCGAGGAGCCTGCGACCTCGGGTACTGAAGACACCGGTTATGCATTGTCATCGGTACTCAGGGGCTGCGTAGGCACCTCGCTGAATACCAGAGAACCGGTAGTCGGCCTTAGCGTGGTATCAGTAGGCGGTGCGGACCTCGTATGCCGGTCCTTATCTTTGCGTTTTTTGCTCAAAACTGGAGTCGGAGTATCCGACGACATAATATAATTACATTTTTTGCCAAAAAAGTGAAGGGCGAACTCAGACCGATGCTTAATAGTGCGTTTGTTGAATCTAGCACAAAAACGGCAGGCCGAGACTTCGTGGTCTGGGCCTAAGCAAGGTATACAGTAATAGTGGAAATCCTTATGCGGTATTTGCTTCCCACATGAAATGCAATTATTAACTTTGTCTGACATCGGTCTGAGGCAAGAAAAGTTTCCCCAACGGGGTACTTAGCTTTCAAGAAGACTTCGGCTGAAATACTTTCGTAAATCTCAGGAGCTGGCTGACCGAGACTTGCGAACTGCTTCTGCTTCGGGCACCGCGCGGCAAGAAAGACTGAAGAAAATGGCGTCGGCTGCCTCTTTTATACCCCTGCCACACTGACGTCAGGGAGGAAGCGACAACAACTGACGCCAGACCTAGACTTTGGAATTCGGCCGACCGAGGACCCGCCTGACGGCAGGATAACCCATCTGTTATAACTGCAGCTGTATGCATGATGAACATCTGAAAGTGCAGTAATCCTGCCCAGAAACAAATATTTCCTGCATGATTCCCTGATTGAGATGTGTAGGTAGGACTCTTTTAGGTCTAGGGTGGCTAACCAAGCATCCTTGGAGAGTATACACAGTAGTTGCTGGAGGGTGAGCATTTTGAATTTTGGTATCACCAGGAAGATGTTTAGAATGGATAGATCGAGGATGAGGTGCCAGTTGCCCTCTTTTCTGTGTACCAGGAAGAGCCTGGAGTAGAAACCTTGGCATATCTGTTCTGCAGGAATGTGCTCTACTGCCCTCATAGAGAGTAGGGAAAGGACTTGCTTTTTTGGCCTCTGCCCATTGGTTTGGGGAAGATCTGGGAACCCTTTTGTGGTTGGTAGAGTGTGGAAAGGAAATCTGTATCCCTGGGACACTATGTTGAGAACGCAGCGATCGTTGGTAATGGTGGCCCAGGTGCTTGCATGGAAGGAGAGTTTTCCTCCCAGGGGCAAGCACAGGTGGGCAGAGGGAGGGGGTGAGAGTGTAGAATCATTGTGAGCTCTTGCCATGAGGGGGTGGCTTTGCACTACCCTGGTTTAGAAGTGGAGGTACTCCATTGCTTTGATCTCTGCAATCCCCGTGGCTGTTGTCTGGGGTGTGTGCTTCCCCGGGGTCTGGGCTGAACCGACCTGGAGGGGGCAGGAAAGGACCAGTGTTTTGGAGAGGGCAATGCCTGCTGAACCTGGGTGGCTGGACCAGAAGGAAATCCTTAACTGTCTGCATAGATTTAGCTGTTTCTTCCACCTTTTTAAAGGCCTCCTCTGCCTTGGTGCCAAATAAGTTGTCTTTGTGCAAGGGTGCATCCAAAAGTTTAGATCTGACATGGTCTGGCAAGGGCTGTTTCTTAAGCCAAGCATGCCTTCTAAGGACAGAACCAGTGACTGTTGCCCTGCAAGATGCTTCTAGGGCATCAAGACCACAGTGTAAGGTGTGCTTAGTTACTTGATTTGCAGAATGCATTAACTCTTGTAACTCTATTTTCTGCACAAGCAGGAAAATATTATATTTTTTGGTTTGAGGAGTTCCATGGTATGCTGCTGAAATTTTAGCATATGGACCTGACAATTTAGTGCTCTAATAGCAAGAGTAGCAGAGGTGTATACTTTTTACCCCATTTGTCTAATGCTCGGGAATCCCTATCTGAGGGGGTGGGATTCTTAGCAGAAGTTGCTTTAATTCCTTTAGGCCCTTGGGAAATAGCCTCAGGGTCAGCAGTAGGACTTTTGAAAAGAAATTTGTGAGAGTCAGGGAATCTGTAATACCGGTCAAGTTTCCTGGGGGCAAGAGGGAGGGCGTCAGGAGTCAAACTAGATTCCATGAAAACATCATCCAGAACATCCAGGACAGAAGGAATGGCCAAGGGTCTGTCCTATGGAAAATCTAAGAATTCCCAGAGTCTCTTTTTAGACTGAGGGTAGTCCTGACATTCTCATTGGAAATGCTCCCTTAAAGTATGAAGCGTTTCCCCAAAGGAAAAATCCTCAGGTGGAGAGGCTGAAGGAATGGATTCCTCTGCATCAGAATCCTCATAAGCAGAGCGGGGTTGTATATCTTCATATTCAGATGCATCAGAGTCAATGGACTCCTGTTCAGATAAAACTATTGGGGAGAAATCTCTTTTTCTTTTGGAAGGGGCAGCTTTATAAGGTCTTCCGCCATTTTAAGCATTTGAGAATGAGGTAAGGAAGCAGATGCCTGAGATGGAATCATCAGTTTCTTGGGTGTGGTTCGTACCCTGGGCCTTAGAAACTCGGTAGTTTTCAAAAGAACAGTAGACATGAAAGAAGTCATCAGTTTGTGTTGAGAATCGGTAGTGCAAAGTACTTCCTCGGAAGCCGGTGCCTGCTTAGGGGCTCCGGACCCATCCCAGGTAGAGACAACCGCAGGATCCTTAATTCATGAAGAGGTTTGAGGCATACCAGACTCCAAAAGGGTCTCGGTAGTGGCCTGTGAATCCACAGAAGCAGGCATCAGGGGCTGCAAAAGCGCCTCACTGAGGACCGGAGAACTGACGACTAGCTTAACGGAAGCATCGTCGGCAGGTTTGGAACTGTGTGGTCTCTGTCTTTATCCTTATGTTTTTTCGGAAGAAATCGAGGACTGAGAGCAAATATATCTAGCTACAATAAGGGCCTGATGACGTAAAGTTCTGGCGTTGAACAAGGCACAAAAGCAACAGCGGGGGACGTTGTAGTCTGGGCCTAAGCAAGTGATGCAGTAAGAATGAAAGTCTCTGTGGGGTATTTGCTTTCCACGGGTGAGACAACGGTTAACTTTTTCTGACATTGGTTAGAGCACGAAAAAAGGATCCCCAACGGGGTATTTAGCTTTAGAAGACTTCAACTTCAATTCAGAAAATAAAAACTCAGGTAGCGGCCAACCGGCACTCATGCGAACTGCTTCGGGTTCCTCGGCAAGAAAGACAGATGTAATGGCATCGGCTGCCTTGGTTTATACTATTGATGACCTGATGTCAATCGTGAAGCAACAGCAACTGACGCAAAAATACTAAGCCTCTGGAATTAGGGGCGACTGAGGGCTACCCTGGCAGGGATAACCCAAATGTGATGACTGCAACAGTGAAAAACAAAGAACATCACCAGCATCTAACACAAGCTGCTCATGTGGTACTTCCTGACATATGACAACAAACATTCACTAAATGAATGCTGCATCAGTGCCCTACCCTCATCCAGGGAACTTTTCTTCAGAAAAGGAAAAATTAAATCTGTACTGCAGATAATGAAACGTTAAACTCTGCACAGGAACTGAAAGTTAAAGAAAAAAAAAAAAAAAACACATTTCCCAAATGTTACCTCTGAGAGATGCTATGTGCCAGTCAGATTTCAGTACAGCTGCAGTGGTGTATTAGAACAGAAAACAACGACTTGGAAAAATAAGTATTAAATACATGTGTACACTAACACACACACACACAGTTCCCCTTCATATGACTGAATTAACATAAGCCTGAAACTCAAAAAATACATATACTGACTTTAAACAACAGAAACCATATTAATGTCCACTAACCTATGTGGGAGGCTGCACCCCCAACACCCCGTGCTACTTAAATATATCAACTCCAGGAATGCACTTCATACACTAAGGGGGGTGTATGTATATGTATTTGTATTTTCAGTCATATGAAGGGGAAACACACACACACACACACACACACACACACACACACACACACACACACACACACACACACACACACAGTGGGTTAGCTAATAAATCAACCAGACAAATTCAAAGACTGATGCATGAAATCAATCAACACAACTCAATCTATGATGACAGACAAAGCTTTTATTCTCACTTTTTAACAACTGCAAACAAACGTCAAGGAAACACCATTAACTGAGCCATAAAAAGCTTAAAATTTCTTCGACTCAAGTACTACTTCAACTATACAAGTAAAGGTGAAAGAAAAATCCTGTAAAGCACCAATAAACCATGAAAAAATAACAGCGTACTCCAAGAAGCTGTTCGATAAAAAAATAAAACCCACAAAGTGAGCAGTGATTCACTCACTGACAGCCTTTATAACCTTCGGAAAGAACCAAAAGCACAAATACAAAAAAAAAAATTGTGTATATCAAGTAATTAACAACAGGCTACTGCAAAAAACAGAAATTGCGCAGAATAAAAAAATACTTTTAACTATACCTACATTTCAGGTGTTTTTAATGGTCAAAGAAAGTATCACATGCTCTTTCATGCCCTCTCTCTTTTTTACCAATTATAACAGGCTTTCCTGTAAGTAGCTAAACAACTGAAAGCAATAACTCATTCCTTAATTTACTTGCAATACATCTGCTTTCGTGTACTCATGCTACCATGTCTCTTGATCTCCAGTCAATGCCCATTATCATATGATTGGTACCCCCATGACAAATGAATGGCAGGATACAGCAGTGTGACCCAGAAATTGGACCAGCACATTACACCTTGACAAAAACTTTTTTTTCTAAATGTCTCAGTAGTGCTTTCAACATGAGTGTAATGAATCAGTCAAGAAATAACAAACACAAGACTTGTACCAGGGCTTTCTGCCAGCAGTTAGTATGTATTTGTTACTTAAACTGCAATTCCAACATTTCTATCAGCGCAGTTATGAGATACAGAGACCTTATGCCACAACTGTGTAGAAGGAGAAGATACCACTGATTGCTCAAAGCGCTGCTTCCTTGGCTGCACCTCTGGGATCCAAGTACACTAATAAAATTTGAGTTGTCGTATAGGCAGATATCCAAGCTCTGTAACAGTCGTTAAGCACATCATCTCACTGTGCCACACTCACTACTTCACCACTTGCGGCACTACACAAGCGCAACACTACCCCTCAAAAGAAAAGTCAGTCAGTCAACCAGTACATTTATGCAAGTACTTCACACCGAGACACAGACAGACACAGAGGACAACTAATGACTTCCTGGTCAGGAATAAATGACGTCATCTTGAAAGCAAATGCAACCTATGTTGACAGCATGTCTGGCTTTACAATTAAACTTCACGCTAAAAGTTTCTGTATTAGTTATATAATGTCCACATTATGTAGCATTCATGACTGGGTCTCTGAGCTCCCACAGCTTTGCTCTCGGGGTGATTACATAGTGTAACATTAATAACTGGGTCTCTGACCTCCCACAGCTTTGCTCTTGGGGTGATTACATTGTGTAACATTCATGACTGGGTCTCTGACCTCCCACAGCTTTGCTCTTGGGGTGATTACATTGTGTAACATTCATGACTGGGTCTCTGACCTCCCAACAGCTTTGCTCTCGGGGTGATTACATTGTGTAACATTCATAACTGGGTCTCTGAGCTCCCACAGCTTTGCTATCAGGGTGATTACATTGTGTAACATTCATGACTGGGTCTCTGAGCTCCCACAGCTTTGCTCTTGGGGTGATTACATAGTGTAACATTAATAACTGGGTCTCTGACCTCCCACAGCTTTGCTCTCGGTGTGATTACATTGTGTAACGTTCATGAGTATGTCTCTCAGCTCCCACAGCTTTGCTATCAGGGTGATTACATTATGTACCATTCATGAGTGTGTCTGTCAGCTCCCACAGCTTTCCTATCAGGGTGATTACATTATGTAACATGACTGGGTCTCTCAGCTCCCACAGCTTTGCTCTCGGGGTGATTACATAGTGTAACATTAATAACTGGGTCTCTGACCTCCCACAGCTTTGCTCTCTGGGTGATTACATTGTGTAACATTCATGAGTGGGTCTCTGAGCTCCCACAGCTTTGCTCTTGGGGTGATTACATTACGTAACATTCATGAGTATGTTTCTGAGCTCCCACAGCTTTGCTATCAGGGTGATTACATTATGTAACATTCATGAGTGTGTCTGTCAGCACCCACAGCTTTGCTATCAGGGTGATTACATTATGTAACATTCATGAGTGGGTCTCTCAGCTCCCACAGCTTTGCTCTCGGGGTGATCACCAATACTATTACTCTTCTCTTTGTGTGCACACATCTAATGATATCCCAGAAGAAAATTACTGATAAATGTTCTTGCAGGAGGCAGATTCCTGCTGAAGATGAGACAGAGGTGGAAAAATACCAGTCTTAACTCATTACAGCCAAGTGACGTCTCCAGGCGTTTCTGCAGTTACTGCCTACTGCGCCTCTAGATGTCAAATATTGCCTGTTCATATTTGCATTAATAATTCCAAAACCATGATACATACAAGGTATCAGAATAGTTTATCTTGAAGCATACATGATGGCAAACACAACTGCATTGCTATATGGCCTCTGTCAATGACTGTTTGTTAGAACTCTAAGGTAATAACTTCATTTTTAAAGGCTGAAGCCACACCCACTGGGAGTTAAAGGTACACACTCCAAAGGGCTGTACTGGAGGGAATGTGAGCCAGGAATCTCAATGATTTTACTGTTTCTCTCACATCATTGGCATCAACTGAAAAATGTCTGCTGCTGCTTCAATGGTGAAATCCTCAGAAAAATCTTATCTTCCTTGCAATTCTTCACTGAGAAAAGATGTTTGCAAGCCTCAAATACAAATAAGAAACATATAAATTTGGGAAAAATTTCAACACAGGTTATTATTCGGGCCAAATACCAGAGTCCCTTACAGAATAGCTAATTATCGGGGATCAAGCCCACATTCCCTGGGGAAGGGGAGGCAAATGAGTGTTCCACCAACATACTTGTGAGGTTTCTACAATCACTACTTCTGTCCCATCAACCAAAGTTTTACATATATTTTTGAGAGCTTTTCTGTTCTCTGCGTCATCCAAGTACCCCTCAACCATCACCGGGTCTGTCAGCCTCCTTCTCCCAACCCCCAGGAATTCCTACAATAGGACTGGGGGTGGACACAGATCAAAAGAACATCTTAGGGGGTCTGGCTGTCAACACCTGCCAGGGAGATAACACTGTGACCTACCTCTTTACTCTGTGCCTTGCTCCCTCTCTCTGGGTCTTGTAGTAATGCCTAAGGGGCAAGTGGGCATGTAATGCGTATATGCAGCTTTTAGCCCTGCTTCTGCAACAGTTCAGCCATGTCCCCACATCCCCAGCCTCTGCCAGGCATCAGCTTAGCCATCAGGCATCATCACAGGACATGCCTACAGAACAACCCTCCCACCAAGGCTGGTAACACCCAATCCTACTTGCTGCTCTGTCAGTTACCTGAGCTGCCAATAGAACCTGGCTGAGCTGGGTCATGGTTAGGGCTTTATCTCCTCTACTCCAGAGGAGCATCACCAACCAAAGTTATTAAAACAGGTCTGATGAACAGACTGATTCTATTAACGCCCCTGCTGTGAAACACTTCAGAATACCACAAAAATTCACATAAACCCTGACCATGGATCAAGGGCCTTCTACCTCACTGTATGGAAAGAAAAGAAAAGAAAAAGACAGCATATCCCATTGAATCTGTCAGAGGAGGAGAACCCACCTGCATACACACATCAGATACAATTTCCTTTGGCTTCGATAATAACGGTGAAGATTCTTTACCCCGGACTCCTCATGTTACCTTTGAGCGCAGAGTCAGTTTTGAGATGGAGCACTTTCATTAACAAGTAAGACACCCCCCCCCCCGACAAGTATTCAGAACATTCACGGATTGACTGACCCATACTCTTAGCTCCACCCCTCTCCAATCCCCTGTTTACTGAGACTTCTGATGATGAAGGAAATGCTGGTCATGACAAGCTCCACTGAGCCCTGACTGTCTATTTCTGTGAAATTAATTTACTCAAAATTTTAGTGGCTGTGGGTGAAATGGTGGGGCAGCTCTTCTATACCAAGTATCCTTCAAGACCAGAAAACCTTGGAGGAAGTTCTCAATGTTCACTGAAATGGTCTGCTGATCAATCATGACTTTCTGGGCCATACAAATCCCAATAAATGTATTACTTTGTTTAAGAGAAGCCACACATATAGGTAATGCCTGGGAAAGATAAATTGCATCAGGCTCATTAGGAGGAACCTACACAAAGGATACCACATCAATCTATACTGTAGGGTACTCAAAGGCACCATGTACATTCAGCTTGTTCAAGGAAGAATAGCTAATAACTGTTATAGTCCATCAGTAACAGCAATAGTGGCCAGTGGTTGTACTACATTTAGCCAGTGCAGTGCAGATCTGCAGGCTTCTTCTTTTACCAGTATTAACAATCTTCAACTCCTAGATCTTAGCAAGGGAAAAAGTGCTCCTTTGAGAAAATAAATACATACATTAAAACTCCATAAACCTTTTTAAAACTGTAAAACAGAAACCATAACAAATAAAATAGGCAGCAGCACGGTTCATCAGCATATAGGTAATATCCATCCCCAACTGCAGTCTGACCCGACTCCTCTTACGACCACATGAGTAAAGAACCATAATGGGCACAAATTGAAAAAAAGAAGTTATGTCTTACCATAACATTCCATCTGTGTTGTTGACCGTTCATTCATTACTGATGGGTGGAACCGAGCCGACCTTATACCAAGCTGACTTCAGCCAAAAACTTCAGCCAAGATCCTACCCAGAATGCTCTGCTCCCTGTTACCTCAGATCGAGTTTGCAAGTTGACAGACAAAAGTAGAGACTACCTCTGGTCATAACAGACCTACAACAAAGGAGTATATGAGATCAACCAGGAACCTTCGGGTGGGGGTCTAAGGGTGGGAAGTACTGAACAAAGATCAACAACACAGATGGAACATTATGGTAAGACATAACTTCTTTATCTGATGTTGTTAATCTTCGTTCATTCCTTACTGATGGGACAGAGTCCCCAGCTACCTGCATCCCTGGGTGGCCCTCATGGAAGGACATTCCTGAGCATCATGGAGCCAAAAGAAGCTCTACCTCTGGAGGCCAAATCCAATTTGTAATGAAGGATAAAAGTATGAGGTTTGGCCCAAGTCGCAGTTGAGCAAATATCATTGAGGGAAGCCTTAGCATGGAAAGCTGCTGAAGTTGCCATAGACCTTGTAGAATGTGCTTTCACTCTGTGAAGCAAGGTGATATTGTTCTTGTTGTAGATAAAGGTAATGCAATTTCTCAACCATGACGCCAATGTAACTTTTGAGACAGGATGACCTAGTCTTGGTTTAGAAAAGGCCAGGAATAGTTGGTCTGATTTACGAGTAGATTTTGTTCTGTCCAGATAAAATCGTATTTGCCTATGAACACTCAGGAAGTGCAGGCAATAGTCTCCCTTGTTAGAATGATTAGGAAAAAATACTGGAAGGTCAACAGACTGGTTGATAGACCACTCTGACATCACTTTCGGTAAAAAGAAAGAATTAATTCTCAGTGATACTCTATCCTTATGGAAAATAAGGTAGGGATGTTTGATGCATAAGGCTTGAAGTTCTGACATCATCTAGCCGATGTGACTGCAACCAGAAACAAAGTTTTCCAAGAGAGGTACTTTAAATCAGATGAAGACACTGGTTCAAAGGGGGAAGCTGTTAGGGCTTGTAGAACCAAGGCCAAATCCCAAGGTTGTACTGGTTCTCTAAAGGGAGGTTTTAGGTGAAGAACACCCTTCAAGAAAGTCTTACAGAGTCTATGTGACATGAGTGAAAAATCCTGAAAACCAATGTGGAAATTTGAAATGGCAGCTAAATGAACCTGAACAGTAGAGGCTGACACCCCAGATTGGAAAACATGTGATAAGTAATCTAAGACTACCGAAACCGGGGCTGACAAGGGGTCTAATTGTTTATTTGCTGCCCATAATGAAAACCTTTTCCATTTAATGAGATAGATGAGTCTGGTGGACGATTTATGAGATGCGATAAGAATATTGCGCACCGGGGATGAAAGGTTATCCTGCCTGGCAATTATAGGAAGTGCAGAAACCAAGCTATCAGCTTCAGGGTTGTTAGGTTGGGGCGAGTCAGACCCTGTGGATGGGAGATCAACATTGGGGATGGATTGAGGATCCACGGTTGATCAAGCAGATGAGACCAGAGGAAGGGAAACCAGACTTGTCAAGGCCAATATGGAGCAATGAGGATCACTTTGCTTTTCAACTGCCGTGCTTGCTTCAGAAATTGGGAGATGAGGTGGAAAGGAGGATAAGTATAAAGTAGACCCGAGGGCCAAGCGTGGACTAGAGCGTCTCTCGGTGACTGTCCCTGAGGGGGAATCAGGACAAAATAGTTGCTGCACTTGTAGTTGGTTGGGGAGGTGAACAGATCGCAGCAAGGCTGGCCCCAGCAGTTGAAAATTCTTGCCACTATTACAGGGTTGAGGGACCACTTGTGAAGTTGTAGAATGCACCTGCTCAACTTGTCCACTACCACGTTGGAGCTCCCGGGAATGTGCGTTGCAATTAGAAAGCGTTTGGAAGCTATTGCCCATTGCCATATTCTCAAGGCCTCTCGGTATAATGGATAAGAACTGGTGCCCCCTTGCTTGTTGATGTACCAGACCACTGACATATTGTCTGATTGGATCGTAATAGTCCCGGACAGAAGGATGGAATGGAATGTTTGCAACTCTAGTAGCACCGCCCTCAGTTCCAGGACACTGATATGCAAAAGGGCCTCTGTCTCCATCCAGGTGCTTGGACTGAGTTTCCCTGACATAGCCCCCCTACCCCATCAGGGAGGCGTCTGTGGTTATCGTGGCTTTCGGCTGATGGGGGCTGAAGGGGCGAGACCATTATTGGGGATTTTGAGATGTCCATCAGAGCAAATCTTGCTTGCATCTCTGTGTTACACTTATCTGAAAGGACAAAAGGTGTTCTAGAGGGTACCACTGAGTGAGGAGCAATCACTGGAGAAGTCTCATGTGGAATCTGGCCAGAGGAACAATGGTTATCGAGGCTGCCATTGACCCCAAGAGTTGTAGTATGGACCAAGCAGAAGATTTGTGGTGGCAGAGCAGTGGTTGAACCTTCTGTCTTATTCTTTGAAGTCTGTGATCCAGAAGAGATGCTGTGCAGCTCCACATGTCCAACAGTACCCCGATGAATTCTAAAGACTGTGCTGGGATTGTGTTGGCTTCTCCCAGTTTATAGCGATTCCCAGGCATTGAACTGTGAGAAGAGTGTAGTCTAGGGCTTCTTCCAGTAGACGCTTGGTGGGGGCGATGAGGAGCCTGTCGTCTAGGTATGGAAACGCCTGGAATCCTTGAAGTCGCAGGTGAGCAATGACCACTGCCATGCATTTGGTGAACACTGCGGGCTGTAGAGAGATTGAAGGGCAGTGCTCGAAACTGGTAGTGACTAGCTCCTATGCGGAAGCAGAAGTATCTTCTTGACGGCTTGTCCATTTTTATATGGTAATACGCATCTTGAAGACCTACAGAGCACATCCAATCATCTTCTTCCAGAAGAGGAAGGAAAGACTGAACCGTGACCATCAGGAATTTCTCTGTTTTTACAAATTTTTTCAGTGTGCTGAGATCCAGAATCGGTCTCCAGTCCCCTGTCTTTTTTGGCACCAAAAAGAACCTTGAATAAAAACTGGACCTTATCTGGTCTGGGGGGACCGTTTGGATGACTCTTTTTTGTAGCAGTTTCAGATTTCGTGTGCTGCTGTTTCCCTTTGACTGGGTGGAACGTTAGGTAAGTCTCTGGATGAGGTTGGATAGAGATGGAAGGGGATGCGATAGCCTCTTGATATTATATGTTGTACCTAAGAATCGGTGGTTATGCTTTGGCAGGCAGTAGGGTACACCCTCTGTCTTAGGATCTCAAGGATGTCACCAAAGGACACCTCATCAGAGGGTGACCGTGGGGACCCCTCCCCATCATCAAAGTCTGTATCTTCGGTCTAAGACTCCTCAGTGGAGTCCATGTGCTTCCTCTTGCGCGAAACCTTACGAGGTACTTCCTCAGTGGAGAGTTCTGGGGAAGACTGCAAAGAAGGGGTCTCCTGAGGAGGAGAAACCTGAAGCCCTTGTGCCTGGTGTCCAGTGGTTGTGGCTTGCGACAGTTGCGGCACAGAGGGGGGAAGAGGACTCTGACATGGGGGGGTTGCCAGCGGAGGCAAGCGCCTGCTCTATAGCCCGGAAGGAGGACCACCCAAAGAGGGATGGGAGCCTGGAAGCGGGGTCACACCCCACTCAGACGAGCTGACCCCAAGACCAGGAGTATCAAGAGGGCTGTGGAGTGTAAGAAAGGGAGGATTCCTGGAGGGTGCCACAGAAAATGTCAGCGTGGAACCAAGAATGCCCTCCCCCACGGCAAAGCCACTAGCCTGAGAACAGCCCAATGCCTAGTGCACCGTGGGCCACAAGGATGACTCCGGCTACAAAGTGAGGTCCACTATTGAGGTCAGAGGGAGTGAAGCTGCTGTTGGAGGAAGGGGCTTCGATGCCTGCGTGGAAGTCGAAGGAGGAGTGTACGTTGGAGTCTGTAAAGAAATACGTTCACCTTAAAGAGGGAACGTAGCTTTAGACAGTTGAGAGAGACCCCTGGTCACAAGCAACTGGTCAACAAGCCGCAACACATCTTGTTCAGAGAGGCTCCTGGTCGAACTCAGAGAGAAACCTGAAGGCGATTCTGGCCTTTCTAGAAAAAGGCTATATTGGCTATCAACAAATGGATGCAAAGAGGGAGAGTACTTGGTCCTTGCTAGTTCGAGTGGTGTAGAGCCTGGAACCGAGGGTGTCTGCTCTGAGGAGAATGGTGTCGAGGTAGTCTGCACCAACGAAGGCAGCGCCATAAAAGTCGAAGGTGTCTTGCACCATAAGGGGCGGTGTGGCAAGTGTCTGCACCGATGAGTACAGTGCAATCGAGGAAGGTGTCTGCACCATTAGTAATGACTGTGCCAAAAAGCACTGCACTGAAGAGCATGTCGGTGCCGAAGATGTCTGCAGCATACAGGACACTATAGTCAAACTTGGAGCAGAAGGAGATTGCACCAATGGTGCCGAAGGAGACTATACCTGCAGAGACTGTGCCAGTAAAGGCTGCAACGAAACTGTCAGAGCTGTAAGTGTCTGCACTGGTAACTCCAGTGCCGGTGGCGATAAAGAGGACATAGCTGGAGCAAGAATCAACTGGGGTGGTGCCAAACTGGAGCAGAAAGGGTCACAGATGGCATCGCCGGACTGGAAATTTTTACCCTTTTATGAGTCGACTCCCTGCGATCTCCAGCGGGAGATGAAGTGAGCGACCTCGAGGAGGAAGAAGAAGAACGCCTCTTATGGGGTTTAGCAGGAGGGTGTGAGCCCTCCGACCCAGAGATAGCCTCACAGAAAGGAGTTTTAAGGAGGCTTTTCAGGATTAACTTGTTCTTTCTTTCATTGAGAGTCCTGGTCAAAAAATTGCTACAAATCCCACACGGGGAATCCACTGAAAGGTGGGAGACATTCAAGCAATAGACACATAAATCATGGCCGTCAGAAAGCGGTAACTTATGGCCACAATCCTTGCACTGTTTGAAACCGGCACTACTTTTCTTGTCTGACATAATGATGTGGAGAAGAACGACAGTACCAAGGAGTTAAGATAGGCTACCCAGAAAGGTAAGAAGAGAGATACAGTAGGAGTATAGAAATAGTAACTGATTGGAAACTTTTAAAGCACTAACAATATAGAAACTTTCAAAAATTATTCACTTAGCTGAGAGAGAGTGGCTTGACACGGCTGTACAGCAACGCAACCAATGAGAACTGAGGTAACAGGGAGCAGAGCATTTTGTGTAGGATCTTGGCTCGAGAGTTTTTGGCTGACGCGAGCTTGGTATAAGGCCAGCTCGGTTCCTAGGAAGGAACCGATAACCCATCAGTACGGAATGAACGAAGATTAACAACATCAGATCAACATGTTTTGTTACACTTGACCATTGCACATTTAGTAATAATGTCTGTGTACCACTCTAACTGGTTAGTATCATTTTATCACTGATCCTGACTACAAATTGTCTGATAAGGAGCTGCCGTACTACTGTCATTTTGTTTTTCATTTAAAGCTGCTTTTTCTGTGTGTCCATTTAATAGATCTCTATTTTCTCTACTGACAGAACACTGTAATCTGAATGCCTGCTCTGAGAATCTCTGTACAGTGTCACGCTACTTTTTCAATGCCTCACTTTGGATTTTTCTGCAGAGTGTCCAGATACTTTGAAAATCAAAGTCTCACTTTGAATTACATTGAATGTCATCACCTGAACAGGTCAGTTTAACCTTTCAGTAACAGACAATAGTTAAATAAGTTGTTTTGTAAACTAGAAGAATTTCTTAAGGGATGCAAAGTGATGCAGTGCTGGGCATTCCCACAGTGCATCACTCACATTTCTACTTTGGTTCCCATCTGAGGTGCAAACTGTGCACAGCCTGCATCTCCTGACTGCATTGACATCAATTTTCATGGCAGTCTCCAGTTTCTGCCCACATCTCACAGACATGTCAACATTTGAACTGGCAATGCCGTAAATTACTTGGAAGTGAGTGATATATGTTTGCACACTTCCTGATGCACAGCAGCATTAGACACCTGAACAGATGAGAAATAAGACAATACAGGCAATGGCTCTTTAACCCTTTTCTAACTGCTGCAACCAAAATTACCTTACACATCCACAGCTCACCCCACAAAAGACAAAAAATATTCTGCTTATGCCACTAGGCACTTCTGTATTGAGACAGTAGCAGTTCACACCACTCTTGCTCCTAACTCTGTCTGCAAGGAATTTGCTGCCATACAAAGAACAAGCTGGAAAGAGACAGGAATGAAATGTGCTTCTGTACCACTGTTATGTTACAGTACCACTGCGTTATATACAGCAGTACTGCTATGGTGTCACACTGCTACCACTGTGGTGTTCACAGTAACATTGTGTTACATTACTACTGCTGTGGCATTACAATGCTACCACTGTGTTTCCAGTAACATTGTTGTGTTACAGTACCATTGTGTTATACATAGTACTACTGCTATGGTGTCACAATACTACCAATGTGGTGTTTACAGTAAAGCTGTTCTATTACAATGCCACTGTGTTATATACAGCACTACTGCTATGGTGTCACAAGGATACATACCACTCTGGTGTTTACAGTAACACTGTTGTGTTACAGTATCACTGTGTTGGACACAGTACGACTACTGTGATGTCACAATGCTACCACTGTGGTGTTTACAGTAAAACTGATGTGTTATAGTAGCACTGTGCTTTATATATCACTACTGCTATGGTGTCACAAGGCTACCACTGTGGTGTTTACAGTAAAACTGATGTGTTATAGTAGCACTGTGCTTTATATATCACTACTGCTATGGTGTCACAATGCTACCACTGTGGTGTTTACAGTAACACTTTTGTGTTACAGTATCAAAATGCTACCACTGAGGTGCTTACAGTAACACTATTGTATTACACTACTGTTGTATCAAATATAGTACTACTACTGTGGTGTCACAATGTTACCAATGTGGTGTTTGCAGTAACACTGTGTTACAAGTACTACGTCTGTGGTGTTATAATATTATCACTGTGGAGTTTACAGTAACACTGTGTTATACATGGTATTACAAATGCTACCACTGTGGTGTTAACAGTAAAGTACAGTTTTGTACCTACCATAAATGTAGATGTTCGAGTGCTAATACAGCTGCAGTAATCACAGATGGGTTTTCTGCTGTCAGGCAGGTCCTCGGTCGGCCGAATTCCAAAGTCTAGGTCTGGCGTCGGTTGTTGTCGCTCTCTTTCCTGACGTCAGTGCGACAGGGGTATATAAGACACGGCCGACGCCATTTTCTTCAGTCTTTCTTGCCCCAGATGTCAGGTGCCCCCAGAAGGAAGGCAATACATAAATTATATATATATATATATATATATATATATATATATAGTCAAGCAATGCAATATAATCAAAAATCAGTAGTTGCAAGCAAATACACCATAGAAGGATAACCCAATCAGGTTGTATGAGGAGGTGTTAGCCACTATGCCTTTAACAAGAGGGGAAGGAGGGAGGAAAACTTGTACTGCAGCTGTATTAGCACTCGAACATCTACATTTATGGTAGGTACAAAACTGTACTATGTTCATCGTGCATACAGCTGCAGTAATCACAGATGGGTAGAATCCCAAAGCTACGCACAGGGTGGTAGGCACTAGGTGGAACTGGGAGCAGCCAGAATGCCCTGCAACACAGCAGTGGCAAAGCCTGCTCTAGTTTTGGAGTATAAAGGCAGGTGGTAGTGTTTTGTGAAGGTATGCACAGAACTCCAAGTGGCTGCCTCCAAAATATCTTTGGTAGGGACTCCTCTGAGGAAGGCTGTAGAGGTAGCTGTGGCCCTTGTGGAGTGGAATCTGATGCCTGTAGGAACAGGTTTGCCATGAAAGGAGTAACAAAACCGTATGCAGTGGCCTATCCATTTTGAAATTGTCTGTTTGGAAATTGGCTTCCCTTGAGCTCCTACACCATAGGACACAAAAAGTTGTTCCGATTTCCTGAAAGGCTTTGTTCTGTCCAAATAGTAACGTAGCTGTCTATGGATGTCTAAGGAATGTAGCAGCCTTTCCCCTTTGTTTTGAGGATTGGGGTAAAAGGTAGGTAAGTGTATGGCCTGATTTAAAGCTACCCTGGATACTACCATAGGCATAAATGACGGGTTGGTTCGTAGGGAAACCCTGTCCTGATGGAAGATGAGAAAGGGCTGCACAGCCATGAGGGCTTGTAGTTCCGAAACCCTACGAGCTGAGGTAATGGCCAGAAGGAAAGCTGTTTTCCAGGACAAATATTGAAAATCTGTTGAGGCAGCTGGTTCAAAGGGAGGTAATGTTAATTTTTCTAGAATGTAGTTAAGATCCCAGGCTGGTATTGGTTGTTTCCTTGGAGGTCTTATATTCTTAGCTCCTCTGAGGAACTGTCTTAAAAGTGGGTGAGAGAATAAGGGTGGATCAGTGTTGTATTCTGCAGAAATGGCTGAGGCATGAATTTTGATGGAGGAAAATGAAAGTCCACTGTTCAACAGCTCAGCTAGATACTGTAATATCGGAGGCAAATTCAGTTTTCTAGGATCCTGGCCTTTTTTCTCATTCCAAGCGCAAAACCGTTTCCATTTTGCGGAGTAAGCCTTTCTAGTAGATGGCCTTCTGGCCTCCAAAATGACATCCTGCACCTCTTTGGAGAGTAGGGTCTGTTGTGTTAAGGAATTTTCCATGCAGCCAGATTGAGTGTTTTCAGCTGACTGTGAAGAGTTTTGTAGATGTGCTGAGTCAGTAGAAGAGGCATTAGAGGTAGGGTCCAGGGAGGAGTATGTGTTAGGCTCCTCAGGAGTGGGTACCAGTGTTGTCTTGGCCAGTCTGGAGCAATCAGTATCATCTTCGGTCTGTCTGCTCTTGCTTTCAAGAGCACCTTGGGCAGAAGAGGCAAAGGTGGGAAAGCGTAAACTGTCCATGCTGCCCAACTGAAAGAAAGGGCGTCCACTCTCCAGGCCTTTGGATGAAAGGTCCTTGAACAGAACTTTTTCAATTGATGATTCCTGTGGGAGGTGAAGAGATCTATGTCTGGCCTTCCCCACGCTTGGATTATCTTTGTAAACACTTGAGGATGCAACTTCCATTCGTGTGGGTCTGTCATATTTCTGCTTAGATTGTCTGCCAGCGTGTTTTCCAATCCTGGCAAGTACTGTGCTTGAAGTTCGATTTGCCATTCCAGAGCCAAGTTCCAAAGTGACATGGCTAGCCTGCACAGGGGGTATGAATGTGTTCCACCTTGTTTGTTTATGTACCACATTACTGTGGTGTTGTCTGTTCTTATCAATAATTGTCCTGGATGCAGGAGGTCCTTGAAAATTGTAATTGCATTTATCACTGCTAGCATTTCTTTTTGATTGATGTGAAGGTGCTTTTCCTTTTGGGACCATTTGCCCTGAATGCACCTGTCTGTCATGTGCGCCCCCCAGGCGTAGTCTGAGGCGTCTGTTGTGATGATTTGATTTGCTTGAGGCTTGCAGAATGGAAGACCTGTGTTTGTTTGGCATGCTTGGCCCCACCATAGAAATTCCTTTTGCAAACATGGGATTATTGGTATTATTGTTTCCAAACTGCGGCTGTGTTGAAACCATAGGTTTTTTAGGTACCATTGAAGATTCCTCATATGCAACTTTGCACATGGGATTAAAAGAATGCAAGATGCCATGAAGCCCAGAGCCTGCAGGATTTTCCTTGCAGTGAGCCTGGTACAATTTGCTAGTATTTTGAAGTACTGAGTTAGTTGCCGCTGTTTTTCTGGCGTAAGATAGGCCATCTGGGTGTTTGTGTCCAAGTTGGCACCCAGGAAAGTTATTTTCTGAGATGGTGTTAGCCTGGATTTCTCTTTGTTGACTGTGTATCCCAGAGAATTCAATAACCGTTTTACATAAGCCAGATGTTCCAGAAGTATGTGCTTGCTGTCCGCTTGGATCAGGCAGTCGTCCAAATAAGGGTAAATTTGTATCCCTTGAAGTCTGCAGTAGGTAATTACTGATGCCAGGCATTTCGTGAATACTCTGGGCATAGTAGATAAGCCAAAGGGCAATGCAGAGAATTGATAGTGGATTGAACCTGCAAGAAATCTGAGGTATCTTCTGCAGCTTTGTCTGATTGGGACATGCAGGTATGCCTCCTTGAGGTCCAATGTTACCAGCCAAAACTCCTTGCCCAGCATGGGAAGAAGCTGCTGTAATGTGAGCATCTTGAATTTTGGAGCGAGTAGAAATGTGTTTAGGATGGATAAGTCCAAAATGGGTCTCCAGTCGGTTCCTTTCCTTGGTACCAGAAAAAGTCTGGAATAAAAACATTGACCTTGTTCGTGAGTAGGTACCTCTTGAATAGCTTTCATGGCCATAAGCTTTGAAATTTGTATTTGAGCCTCTGCCCTTTGATTGTGTGGCAGGTTCGGCATGCCTCTCATTTTTGGAAGAGTGTGAAAATGAAATCTGTAGCCTCTGTTTATAATGTCCAGGATCTATTTGTCTGTTGTGATAATATGCCAATTTCTTGTAAATAATGCCAGCTTTCCTCCCAAGGGTGCTGTCAGCTGAGACTTGCTTGGCATGAAAAGGGGGAAGTCATTGGGTTTGTTTCCTGTATTGTTGTGCACTGTCTCCGCCACCTCTTGGTGCTGGAGTTTGCCATTGTCTGCCTCTATATGATCCTTGAGGTTGTCCTCTGCCCCTTGTGCGCCTGTATCTACCTCTTTGTGGCTTGTCCGTGGCTGGAAAGGACCAGTTTTTTGAAGGCCAATTTCTGCTAAAACGTGGTGGTTGAACCTGTAGAAAAGCTTTGACAGTTTGCATAGATTTAGCTTTTTCTTCCATTTTCCGTAGTATCTCCTCAGCATTAGTACCAAATAGTACATCCTTTTGTAAAGGAGCATCTAGTAGTTTAGCTTTAACATGGTCAGGCAAGGTTTGTTCCCTAAGCCAGGCATGTCTATGAATGACTGATCCTGTCACAGCAGCTCTACTTGAGGCCTCTAGGGCATCATAGCCACATTGTAAGGTGTGTTTACCCAGTTGTTCTGCACTATGCATCATATCCTGCAACTCCTTCAAATCTGGTTGTTCAGGTTGAGATATTTTATTTCTTAATTGTGATAACAGAAACTGCTGATATTTAAGCATATGGAACTGACAATTTAAGGCCCTCATGGCTAGGGTGGCTGAGGTATATACCTTTTTTCCACACCTTTCTAAGGATCTAGACTCTCTTTCGGAAGGTAGTGGATTCTTAGCAGTAGAGGCCTTCATTCCCTTGGGGCCTTGAGAAATAGTTTCAGGGTCAGCATTGTGGCTTTTGTAAAGAAATTGGTGAGAGTTAGGAACTCTGTAGTACCTATCAGGCTTGACTGGGGCAGAAGGCAGGGAATCTGGATTTAGGCAAGCCTCCGAGTAAACATCATCAAGTATGTCCAAGACAGGAGGTATCGCCAGAGGTCTGTGCTGAGGTAACAAAAGAAATTCCCTAAGTCTTTTCTTGGAATCAGAAGAGTCTTGGCCTTCCCAATGGAAGTGTTCCCTCAAGGTGTGCAAGGTTTCCCCAAAAGAGAAATCCTCTGGGGGAGATACAGAAGGAATGGACTGCTCAGCATCCGAATCTTCAAAAGGGGAGTACGAGTGTTCCTCTTCATTAGATTGTTCTGAAAAAATGGAGTCCTGGTCAGAAGAGGGAGAAGCTTCCTCCACTCTGGGTCTCTTGTCTGGAGGGGGTTGGGAACCCCTGGTAAGAGTAATTAAATCGTCAGCCATTTTTAGCATCTGCTTTTTAGGCATGGGGCCTGGAGATGGGCCCTGTGCAACAGGCCTCTTGGGATGCATGGCTGATTTGGACTTAGTAAAGGCCTTTATGGAGAAGGAAGATGAGGGCCTAAAGACACCATGGGTGGAAGTGGACCTGTCCACATTAGGAGGCTCAACACTCACAGTGGTTTCAGTGGTTGTAGTCTGGGTATGGGCCGAGGTACCTGCGGTCTCGGTTACAGAGGACACCGCCAAAGAAGTGTCGTCGGTAGTCAGGGGCTGCGTAGGCATCTTGCTGAGAACCGGACCACGTGTAGCTGGTTTTGGTGTGGTGTCGGTGGAGACCGCGGACCTTGCGTGCCGGTCTTTGTCCTTGCGTTTTTTGGACAAAACGGTAGTCGGAGTATCCAACGACATTTTATAATCAAAGGGTTTACCAAAAAAGTGCTGGGCGAACTCCGCCCGACGCTTAATAGTGCGTTTATTGAAAGTAGCGCAAAAGCGACAGGCCGAGACGTCGTGGTCTGGGCCTAAACAAGGTATGCAGAGGGAATGGAAATCCTTATGCGGTATTTGCTTCCCACAAGAAATACAATTGTTAACTTTGTCTGACATCGGTCTGAGGCAAGAAAAGTTTCCCCAATGGGGTACTTAGCTTTAAAGAAAACTTCGGTTTCCAATTTTTTGTAATTTCAGGAGCTGGCCGACCGGCACTTGCGAACTGCTTCACCGCGCGGCAAAAAAGACTGAAGAAAATGGCGTCGGCTGTGTCTTATATACCCCTGTCGCACTGAAGTCAGGAAAGAGAGCAACAACAACCAACGCCGGACCTAGACTTTGGAATTCGGCCGACCGAGGACCCGCCTGACGGCAGAAAACCCATCTGTGATTACTGCAGCTGTATGCACGATGAACATCAGTGATGTGTTACAGTACCAGTACTGTGGTTTTGCAGTACTGCTGCTATGTTACAGAAACAGTAATGTGGTGCTACAATGCCACTGATGTATTACAGAACCAGTACTATAATGTCACAATACCACTGTCATGGTGTTACAGTATGCTTGTAGTGTCACATAACCAGTACTGGGTTGTTATAGTACTCATACTATGGTTTTGTAGTACTACTGCTGTGTTATAGAAACAGTAATGTGGTACTAGAGTACTACTGATTTTTTAAAGAACCAGTACTGTAATGTCACAATATCACTATTATGGTGTTACAGTATGCCTGTAGTGTCACAGAATCAGTAATGCGGTGTTACACTACTAGTGTTGTGGTGTCACATTTCCACCACTGAGTTACAGTATCATTAATGCATTACAGTAATACTGCTAGTGTCACTGATGCAATTCAGTACAACTGCTGACGTATTACAGTACCACTGATGTACTACAGTACACCTGACATGTTACAGTACTACAAAATGTTACTGTGGTGTTACACTACTGGTGTTGTGTTGTAAATAACAATACCACTGCTGTTTTACAGGACTACATATGCATAACAGTACCACTGCTGCTTGGTTAAAGTAACATTGGAGTGGATGTACAGTAACAACATGCACTAATAATATGTTACTGCAGCATAGCTGTGGAATGATACACTGCTAGGTATTACTACACCACTGCTGTAGGATTACAGTACTACTGTTGTAGAGTATTCTTTGGTGTTACACCATTATTGTAGTGTTACTTTATAAAGCCTTGGTGTTTCTGTACTATTATACAAATTGGCTACTTCACAGGTCAGCATGCCAGTAACGCAGCTTCTAAACCATAAGAATGAACAAGGTTACAGACCTCCAAGTTGAAAGAATGGATTACTGACTGATTTAATATTTGTTACCTCTCCAACCTGCTTCTAGCTTTCTGCCATCTACCTCGCACATAAAATTCACTCTGTCTGGGTACCTGCAGCTCCATCAGACAACCTCAGACATATCCCATTTATTGGGCAGGCTCTGCAGCTCTTTTATAAAACTGGTCTTATGGTGAAAATTCTACAGATATGAAGCAAAGATTCTACAGTAATCCATGAAGTTGGTGCTGGGATAGGGAAGTAAAGATTCTACAGTAATCCATGAAGTTGGTGCTGGGATAGGGAAGCAAAGATTCTACAGTAATCCATGAAGTTGGTGCTGGGATAGGGAAGCAAAGATTCTACAGTAATCCATGAAGTTGGTGCTGGGATAGGGAAGCAAAGATTCTACAGTAATCCATGAAGTTGGTGCTGGGATAGGGAAGCAAAGATTCTACAGTAATCCATGAAGTTGGTGCTGGGATAGGGAAGCAAAGATTCTACAGTAATCCATGAAGTTGGTGCTGGGATAGGGAAGCAAAGATTCTACAGTAATCCATGAAGTTGGTGCTGGGATAGGGAAGCAAAGATTCTACAGTAATCCATGAAGTTGGTGCTGGAATCTATCCCTCTGTGGCATTGGTCAATCAAGATCCTTATAGAAGGTCTGACATGGAATAAATCAGCTGGTCTGTCATGGTCTTTTCTTACAAGTATGCAAACCTGCCAACACAAAGGAAGCTTCTTCAGAAATAAAAAAAATCCCCCTACATCTCACGTTCATACACCTGAAAAATCTGTCAAAATCAAGTTCTTACAACAGGTGTGACCAACAATTAATCAATAAAGTAAAAAAAAAAAATCACAAAAACAACCTTACTTTACACATGATCCAATGAAGATCGCTCTTTTATACCTTTGCATTCATAGGCAACTAAAATAATTGTTCAACTCAACACAAATACAGTTACTTTGGCCACTCCCAGGAGTCTTCACTTTCAACACCTTAAACTGGTTTGGATAAAGAGTTACTATATTTACTTCTGATATTTAAAACGGGTTCTCTTATAAAAAGTTTTGTGCTTGTAAAAACACTAATAAAAAGGTAAATATGCAACTCCAACTGTACAATATGCACCATGATAATAAACTACTAGAACTTAATAAATTAATGCCGAAATGCAGAAATTTCTAACTATAAATATTTAATTCATGCAACCTAAATGCCCATCTTATATTTGTTACAGATACTCTCTCATTCACCTCTTTTCCTTAAGGGCTTCTCACTTTTGCATGCAAACACCAAGGCTAAGCCAACGCCATTCCCCGCCTTGTGGTCAGCAACTGGAAGATGGCAGTGATCTCTAATAGGATTTTAATGGCCTTGTTGTTAATTGCTTAAAGTACAAATGTGCAGGAACTTAGTAACAGTAGATGTCCTACTGATCACTGGTGCAGTATTCCAAACTGTTGGGTCACCTCATCAAATAACCTGGAAGGATGGCTGGGGTACCAAAGCTAAAACCTTTCATACAGCTATATGTCCAATGTATTACCTAAATCGGTAGCACACAAGGACACCTCAGCAGATATACGAGCATAAATCTTCAGACTATCTCCAAGCCAGTAACCCTGAGTAGCAAAATAAATGGTCAGCTAAAAAGAGAGAAGCAAAAGGGACAGTGGTCCCCCTCAGAGCATGAGAAAAGCGAAGTTTTAAAAAAATTGGGGAAGGGAGGGTGGGACGGAACACTGTGATATATTTAACACAAATACACTGTGTCCCTTCCCTAGATCACTGTTGCAGTATTCCTAACTGCTGGGCGATTCCCAAAGGTTAGGAAGAGAGAAGGGTGACTGGATCAGATACTGGAGAATTGTCTTATAACCCAGAAAAGACTGACTTGGTGAAGGCGGTTTTGGATTTGGAAAAGGCATCCACTCTATAATGTTTGGTAAAGGTATGCACAGAAGACCAAGTAGTTACTTCTAGGATGGCTCTAGACTCTATCCCTTTTGTAAAAGGCTCCTGAACAGGCCACAGTTCTAGTAGAATGAACCTTTGCTGGACAGAGCAAGGAGTTACCATGCTGAATGTAGCAAAAGGTAATTGATTTAGAAATTCAATTGGTAACAGTTTGTTTAGAGACTGGCTTCCTTAACTTGGACTCCTGAAAGGAGATGAACTGGTCAAACCTGCAGATGTCTTCAGTCTTAAGTAGAATCTGAGTTGTCTATGCATATCAAGGGAATACAAGATTCTTTTCCCCATATTTTGTAGATTAGGAAAGAAAGTGGGAAGATGTACGGCCTGATTGACAGACTGTTCATTGACTATTTAATCCAAGAAGGATGGACTTCCCCTCAAAGACAACCTGTCCTTATGAAAAATAAGGAAGGGAGGGGTTGGCATAAGGGCCTGCAGTTTGGAGGCTCATTAAAGTAAAGAGCTATCAGGACAGTGGCTGTCCAAGTGCAGAATTTGAGAGATGCAGAAGCTGTTGTTTCAAAAGGCGGGAAGATGAGTTTTTCCAGAGAAAGCTGAGGTCCTAGGTAGGCAGAAAAGCTTTCCTAGGAGGTTTCAGGTGAAGTACACACTTAAACAGTTTTATCTCTACCATGGCAAGAAGAGGGGGATCTAGAAGTGGACGAGCAGAAATAGCTGAAGAGTATGCTATCCCAGACTTCTGCAGCTCATACAAATAAGAGAGAACTACTGGGGTACTGAATGGCACAGGGTTCTGGTTAACAGAATGGCACCAGACAGTAAACCTTCTCCATTTAGCCAAGTACGATTTCCTAGTAGTAGGCTTCCTTGCCTCCTGGAAAACTTGAAGCATGTCCTCAGAAAAATGGTGTCTAAAAAGAATTAGAATCCTATCATCCATAATGTTAGGCCGAACAATGATAGGCTGGGGTGAAGCCATAAGCCCTTTTGTTATGTAAGCAAGTCCAGAGTGAGGGGTAAAGTGTGGTGATGGCAAATGGTTAGGTGATAGAAAAGGAAGAACTAATGCTACCATGGCCAAAAGTGAGTCACCAGTAGCATCTTTGGACCGTCTTTTTGAATCTTTAGTTAAGACTGTGGGAAGGACAGGAAGAGCATAAAGAAATCTGCCTTCCTATTGGAAGGACACTGTAGAATTTTCCATGCTTGGGGGCAGTACATTCTGGTGTAAAACCAAGGAAGTTGCTTGTTGTCAATGGATACAAACAGTCCTATCTGTGGGACCCACCCATTTGTGGATTACATCCTGGAAGAGCTCTCTCTATTCAACATCTATTTGTAGAGCTCTTCCCTTGATCTGCTTAGATGGTATGTCAGGACAATGTCCTGTGAGGGAATGTAAACTGCTTGGAGACAGAGGTTTGCTTTTGTGGCCTGCTCCCATTCCAAAAGTGACAGTCTGCATAGTTGACAGGATCTAGTGCCCCCTGCTTGTTTATGCACTACAGGATGGTAGCATTGTCTGTGAACCCCCTTAAGTGGCCTTTTTTCTAGGCGTGGGAGAAGACCTGCAAGGCCTGGATTAGTGCCTGCATCTCCTTGGAGACTGGTGTCCTCTGACCTTAGATTTGGTGACCATTGTCCCTGGACTCTCAGACTGCCTGTCCATGCTCCCCATACCTTGTTAGAGGAGTCTGTGTGCAATTCTTGATGTGTGTCTGCACTTTGAAAGGTAGACCTTGGTTGAGGCTGATCAGAACAAATCCACCATAGGACTTCCTTCTTTAAACAGGGTAGAAAGGGAATGACAGTATCCAGGGGATGGGAATGCTGGGACCAGAGAGACTTCAGGTACCACGGGATCTTTCTCATAGGCAGTCTTAGGAATGGGGTTCATTCTCGTCATGGTATTAGAAACCCAAAAGATTTGGAGAAATTAAAAAACAGGTAGTCTTGCAATGGGGCTACAGGTACAGTTGAGGACATGAAACCCTATTTCTACGTGACTGATCTTCTGTTCTACATTCCCTCCTTGTGATCTTATTTTTTATTGTGAGATTTTTCACATCTGGATGCCTTTGCCTACATTTCTCTTCGAATATTTTTGGGGCTGTTTTTTTGTGCTGATTAATTTGGCTTTCTCCTTTGCATAAATATTGCACCATATCAGATGTCTCTTTCTTTCCCATGTCCACATTTCCTTTTTATACCCTTCAAACGTCTCTAAATTTTGTTTTTTTAAATTTTCGCAGTTCCTCAGTTGCTTCTTTTTCCAAAGAGCAGGAGGTTTCTTAGTCTATATAGTGCTTTTCATGGATCCATTGTATTAATGAACGCAAAATTTTATTTGAAGCTTCTGACAGTTTTTCTTATGGAAGTATTTTTCGTTCCTCTAATTTCTCTCAATCTTTTTGCATATCTTTTGTCTGGAAATTCTGGGCTTTTTGCATAATAGTAACAAAACATAATTTCTTTCTTATCCTCAGTACTCCACTCTATTGTTTGTATGGCTCTTTGTGGCCTATCAGTTTTTGTGATTTTTGTGGACTGCTACTTCCTTCTACAACAAGAGGGGGCCCCATCCTCCCTCTGGGCCTGGCCTAGTCCCCACTGTAGGAATATTTCCATGCCTTGAGGATTCTACACTGTCATTTTTTTCCAGTCCTGGTGCCAATGTGCCTACCAGGTTTGGGCACTTTTTTATCCTGTGACTTGTGCACCCAGCTATCCTCTTTATTTTTAACCTACTTCTTTCCATGATATACGCTATATAAAATACAGTATGTTTATCAGTGTTGTCTTGGTGAGATTTTGTGAAAAAGAGGGTCCACCTTGTGAAGGCATTCACAAAGACTCGAGGACGAATTCAATTCCAGCAATACTTCTCTCCTTTTGCTGATTTTATCTCTTCATTCAGACCCCATAGTCTTGCAAAGGGGATATCGGTATAGTTGAGGTCATGAACCCCAGTGCTATGAAATTACCTTGTTGTTCAGCTTTGTAGTGGGAGAAGAGAGTGGAAATAAATGGAGAGGCTTTTACTGACTTGCCTGCACCCCAGAGAGATGAGGTCTTGGGTTGGAATCACGGTGGACTTTATTTAGGCTGACAGTGAATGACAGACCCTGAAGTAAGGAGAGGGTGAACTTGAGATGAACCATGAGGGTCTGTTGAGGTGATGCCTTATCAACATGTCATCCAAGCAGGGGAATACCTGAATTCCCTGAATCCTGCAAAAGGCTATGGCAGGAGCCAAACATTTTGTGAAGACTCTGGGTGCTGCAGAAAGTCCAAAAGGCAAAGCAGAGAACTGAACATGAGATAAGCCAGATGAAAAAGTACAGTTGTGCACAATTACCATAAATATAGATGTTCGAGTATTTTCACTGTTGCAGTCATCACATTTTGGTTATCTGGCGGCAGGTAGCCCTCAGCCGGCCTGAATACCAGTCTCTTTGGATTTCTGCGTCGGACGCTGTCGCTTCTTCCATGACGTCAGGTTGTCAGGGGTATAAAACATGCAGCCGATGCCATTACATCAGTTTTCTTGCCCCAGATGTCAGGTGCCTCCACAATAGGAAGCCATTGTATGGTAAGGTACACCCCCATCAAAAAGCAAATACACATGATAAAATATACATAGCAGACAAGAAGGAAAGGTAGAGTCAAGAGAAGTCAGGGGGCTGGAGGGAGGGTAAAGTACAGTTTTGTACCTACCATAAATGTAGATGTTCGAGTGTATACCCTGCTGCAGTCATCACACTTGGGTTATCCTGTCGTCAGGTGGTCCCGCAGTCGGCCTGAATTCCAAAGTCTTGGTCTGGCGTTGGTTGCTGTCGCTTCTTCCCTGACATCAGTGAACCAGGGGTATATAAGAGGCATCCAACACCATTTTCTTCAGTTTTTCTTGCCGCAGATGTCAAGTGCCCCTCCCCCCCCAAAGGTGGTCAGTAGATAGTACCAATAATAAAAGTTTAGCACAAACAAAACATCCCTCCAGCTATAAGCAAATACACCACAAAGGTTGTATCAGATTTTAAGGTATTGAAAGAGTGGGGCCTTATGCTAGCAGGAACTGGTTTTCCATGGTGGGTGTAGCAAAAACGTATGCAATGTCCTATCCATTTGGAAATGGTCTGTTTTGAGATAGCCTTTCTTGTGATGCTGTAGCATAGGATACAAAAAGCTGGTCAGATTTTCTGAAAACCTTAGTTTTATCCAAGTAGTAACATAGCTGCCTGTGAATGTCCAAGGAATGCAGGAGTCTTTCTCCTTGTTCTGTGGATTTGGAAAGAAGGTGGGTAAATGGATGGTTTGATTTAGAGCCACACTGGATACCACCTTAGGCATAAAGGAGGGGTTAGTTAGTAGAGAAACTCTGTCTTGATGAAAAATAAGGAAAGGCTCTACTGCCATTAGTGCCTGAAGCTCTGAGACTCTTCTCGCTGAAGTAATTGCTAGCAGCAGGGCAGTCTTCCATGATATAAACTTTAAGTTAGCTGAAAAAGCTGGTTCAAAAGGAGGTAGCGTAAGTTTTTCCAGAACAAAATTGAGGTCCCAAGTTGGTGTTGGTGCTCTCCTGGGACGCCTAATGTTTTTGGCCCCTCTGAGAAACCGCCTTAGAAGTGGATGTGAAAAAAAGGGAGGATCCGTGTTGTAGTGAGCTGAAATAGCTGAGGCGTGGATTTTAATAGATGAAAAAGAAAGCCCTTTGTGTAACATCTCAGTTAAATATTGTAGAATCTGAGGTACGTCTGGCTGAAGGGTATTCTGGCCTTTAGCTTGGTTCCAGGCGCAAAACCTTTTCCATTTGTCTGAGTAGGCTTTCCTGGTGCTGGGCCTCCTGGCTTCCAGAATAACATCCATAATAGCTTGTGAAAGAGGAGCTGGCTGGTTGCTTAGGTGATTTGCCATGCAGCCAAATTTAAGGTTTTGAGCTGGCTGTGTAGAATCTGACTGTGTTGCTGTGTGAGCAGATGAGTAATTTGTGGTAAAATCCATGGTGGGCCCTGGGCCATATTCCTTAATAGTGGGTACCAGTGCTGGCGTGGCCAGTCTGGGGCAATGAGTATCATTCGGGGTCTCTCCATCCTAACTTTCAGCAGCACCTTTGTGAGAAGGGGCAATGGAGGGAAGGCATATACTGTCAGCATTTTCCAAATGAATGAGAGTGCGTCCACTTTCCAAGCTTGATGGTGAAATGTCCTTGCACAAAATTTTGTTAGCTGATAGTTTTGGGGGCTGGCAAACAGGTCTATGTCTGGGTGCCCCCATTTTTGAGTTATCATTGCAAATACTTGTGGATCCAGTTTCCACTCATGAGGATCCATGATGTTTCTGCTTAGGTCATCTGCCAATGTGTTCTTTTTTCCTGGCAGGAATTGAGCTTGTAATTGAACTTGGTAAGCCAGTGCTGTGTTCCACAAGGTCATTGCTTGCCTGCATAGAGGGTAGGAGTGTGTACCCCCTTGTTTGTTTATGTACCACATTACTGTGGTGTTGTCTGTCCTTATTGTAAGCTGTCCTGGATGTAAGAAGTCCTTGAAGGCTGTCAGGGCATTCTGTACAGCTAGCATTTCTTTTTGATTGATGTGCAGATTCCTTTGATCTGCAGTCCATATGCCTTGAACGCACCGTCCTGCCATGTGTGCCCCCCAGGCGTAGTCCAATGCATCTGTTGTCATAGCTTGCCTGGCTGGGGGTAAGGTGAAAGGCTGACCCTTGTTGAGGTGACATGCCTGTGACCACCATAGAAACTCCTGTTGAAGGCAGGGAATGAGAGGTATCATTGTTTCCAAGCTGTGGCTGTGTTGAGTCCATATGCTTTTTAGGTACCATTGTAATTTCCTCATATGCAGTTTTGCAAATGGTATTAGTAGTATGCAATATGTCATGAAGCCCAAGGCCTGCAGAATTTTTCTTGCAGGGAGTTGGGTCTTTGTTGCCATTGTTTTGAAGTATTGAGTTAGTTGTAGTTCTTTGTCTGGCGTCAGATAAGCCATCTGAGCCGTTGTATTCAAGCTGGCACCCAGGAATGTCATATTTTGTGAGGGCACTAGTTTTGATTTCTTTTCGTTTACTGTGTACCCTAGGCAACTTAGAAGGTGTTTTACAAAAGCCAGATGTTGTAAGAGAATGTCCTTGCTTTCTGCTTGGATGAGGCAGTCGTCCAGGTATGGGTATATTTGAATTCCTCTTCGTCTGCAGTATGCAATTACTGGTGCCAGGCATTTTGTGAAGACCCTGGGCGCAGTAGATAAGCCAAAGGGCAGTGCAGAGAATTGGTAATAGGTTGAACCTGCAATGAAACTGAGGTATCGTCTGCAATTTTGTCTGATAGGGATATGCAGGTATGCCTCCTTGAGGTCCAACATTACTAGCCAAGCTTTCTTGCCCAACATGGGAAGAAGCTGCTGTAGTGTTAGCATCTTGAATTTGGGTACTTGCAAGAAGGTGTTTAGAATTGGAAGGTCCAGAATGGGTCTCCAAGCATTGTCCTTTCTGGGGACTAGAAAGAGCCTCGAGTAAAATCCTTGGCCTTGCTCCTGTGTAGGTACCAGCTGAATGTCTCTCATGTCCATGAGAGCTGAAATTTGCTTTTGTGCCTCTGCCCATTCATTTTGTGGCAGGTTTGGCATTCCTTTTATCCTTGGCAAGGTGTGGAAATGGAATCTGTATCCTTGTGAGATAATGTCTAGGACCCATTTGTCCATTGTGATGATGCACCAGTTGTCTGCAAAAAGTGCTAATTTTCCTCCCAAGGGAGCTGCCAAGAGAGTTTTGCTTGGTAGTTTGAGGTTTAAGTCATTGTGTTTGCCTTCTAGTAGTTTGGGACCTGTCTTCTGCTCCCTTCTGTGTTGCAGTGCCCCATTGTCGAGGTTTGTAAGGGATTTCTGCTTGTCTTCTACCCCTTGGGCGCCTGTATTTACCCCTCTGTGGTCTGTCAGAAGCTGGAAAGGACCAATTTTTTGTTGGCCAATTTCTGCTGAAGCGTGGGGGCTGTACCTGTAAGAAATCTTTGACCTTCTGCATAGATTTTTGCCTTATCCTCCATTTTCTTTAAAACCTCTTCTGCTTTAACCCCAAATAAGACATCCTGCTGTAAGGGTGCATCAAGTAACTTTGCTTTAACATGATCAGGCAGAGTCTGTTCCTTTAACCAAGCATGCCTACGTATAACAGACCCAGTAACAGCTGCTCTACAGGAAGCTTCCAAGGAATCAAATCCACATTGTAAAGTATGTTTGCCCACCTGTTCAGCTGCATGCAACAGATCCTGCATTTCCTTGAATTCAGACTGTTGAGGGTGAGTGCTCATCTTTTGTTTTATTTGAGATATTACGAATTGCTGGTATTTAAGCATGTGAAATTGAAAATTTAGTGCTCTCATAGCTAGAGCAGCTGAGGTGTAAACCTTCTTCCCCCACCTATCTAGTGCTCTGGAGTCCCTTTCAGAGGGTACAGGATTTTTAGCCATAGAAGCCTTAACCCCTTTGGGACCCTGGGAGATTGTCTCTGGATCAGCAACGGGGCTTTTGTAAAGGAATTTGCGTGAGTCAGGCACTCTATAGTATCTATCTGGTTTGGCTGGAGCGGGAGGCAGAGAATCAGGATTTAGACTAGATTCTAAGTAAACATCATCCACAATGTATAAAACTGGGGGGATAGCAAGTGGTCTGTGATGGGGGAGTAAAAGAAACTCTCTGAGCCTTTTCTTTGAGTCAGAGTAGTCCTGACCTTCCCAGTGGAAATGTTCCCTCATGGTATGTAAGGTTTCCCCAAAGGAATAGTCTTCAGGGGGAGAAGCTGACGGAATGGAATCTTCAGCATCAGAATCTTCATAAGGGGGAAAGGAGTAATCCTGCTCCCCAGAGGAGCATGAGGAAATAGACACTTGATCAGAGAAGACATAATATAATCCTCCTCTTGTCTAGGCCTTTTGTCGGGGGGGGGGGGTTGGGAACCCCTGATTAAAGAAATCAAATTTTCAGCCATTTTAAGCATCTGTTTCTTAGGCATGGGGCCTTGAACTGGTGATTGAAGTGCAGTCTTTTTTGGTTTTAGAGGAGTCTTAAGCTTAGCATAAGATTTTATGGTGAGAGTAGTCGGTCTGAAGACACCTTCTGAAACCGAAGGTGTTTCTACAACACCGGCTTCTCCTTCTGCAATGTCGTTTTTAGGGCCTAAAGAAAATGGCTGCGTCAGCCTAGAACTCTCTGCTAGAGAATCCGAAGCGGTCTGGGGTTCCAATTCTGCGGTAGCCAGGGGCTGCGTAGGCGCCTCACTGAAAACCGGAGAACCGGCGACCGGCCCAGCCGAGGCCTCGGAGTCTGGCTTGGATCTAGGCTGCCTGTCTTTATCTTTGCGTTTTTTATGCACGCCGGTAGTCGGTTGCTCCGACGGCATAGTGTAATTAAATTTCCTACCAAAGTAGTGTCGTGCGAAATCAAAGCGTCGCTTTATAGTTCGCTTATTGAACCTAGCACAAAACCGACAACCAGTGACGTCGTGGTCTGGGCCTAGGGCAAGGTATACAATAAGAATGAAAATCCTTATGAGGTATTTGCTTCCCACAAGAAATGCAATTGTTAACTTTTTCTGACATCGGAATGAGGCAAGAAAAGGTTCCCCAACAGGGTGCTTAGCTTTGAAGACTTCGGACTGAAACTCGATTCGAAAATCTCAGGTGTCGGCCGACCGGCACTTACGAACTGCTTCTGCTTCGGGCACCGCGCTGCAAGAAAGACTGAAGAAAATGGCGTCGGATGCCTCATATATACCCCTGGCGCACTGACGTCAGGAAAGAAGCGACAGCAACCGACGCCGGACCAAGATTTTGGAATTCAGGCCGACTGCGGGACCGCCTGACGACAAAATAACCCGAGTGTGATGACTGCAGCAGGGTAACACGATGAACATCCAGGACTGCAACAGTGAATACACTCGAACAGCTACATTTATGGCAAGTGTACACAACAGTACTATGTTCTTCGTGTTTCACTGTTGCACTCATCACATTTGGGTTGATTCTCAAAGCTAAGAAAGGGAGGAAGGAGTTAAGGAGCATTAGGCCCTGCAAAACTACTGTGGCAAATCCAGCTCTGGACTTAGAAAAGATAGGCAGGTGGTAATGCTTGGTGAAGGTATGTACAGAGCTCCAGGTAGCAGCTTCCAGGATGTCCCTGGTAGAGACTCCTCTGAGAAATGCCGTACAGGTAGATGCAGCCCTGGTGGAATGTGTTCTTATCCCCTGTGGGGTAGATTTTCCATGGTGCTTGTAGCAGAAATGAATGCAATGGGTTATCCCTTTGGAAATAGTTTGCTTTGAAATGGCCTTCCCCCTCTGCCCCTGCAGCAAAGCCAACTAACAGCTGTTCAGATTTTCTGAGAGGCATAGTCCTGTCCAAATAAAACCTAAGTTGTCTGTGCACGTCCAGAGAGTGCAGTATTCATTCCCCTATGTTTTTGTGGATTAGGGAAACAAGCAGGTAAATGAATGGACTGATTTAGGGCCACACTAGACACCACCTTCGACATAAAGGAAGGATTGGTCCTGAGAGAAACCCTGTCCGCATAGAAGATAATGAAGGGTTCCACTGCCATGAGGGCCTGTAATTCAGACACTCTTCTTGCTGAAGTGATGGCTAGAAGTAAGGCTGTTTTCCAAGAAAGGAATTTCAACTCTGCTGTAGCAGCTGGCTCAAAGGGGGGAAGAGTGAGCTTTTCCAATACAAAGTTAAGGTCCCAGGCTAAGGTCCCAGGCTGGAGTGGGAGCTCTCCTGGGGGATCTTAATTTTTTGGCCCCTCTAAGGAATTGTTTTAGCAAGGGGTGAGAGAAGAGGGGTGACTTCAGTATTATAATGTGCTGAAATGGCAGAGGCATGAATCTTAACTGATGAGAAGGATAGGCCCTTGTGGAGCATTTCTGTTAAATAATCTAGAACATGAGGTAAGCTGGGAACCATTGTGCTCATCCCCTGAGCCTGGTTCCAGGAACAGTATCTTTTCCACTTTTCAGCATAGGATTTTCTAGTACTAGGCCTCCTTGCCTCCAGAATGACATCCAGCACCTGCTTACTGAGGGATGCGAGAGGAGAGCTCATGGAATTAGCCAGGCTGCAAGGTTCAGGGTTTGAAGGTCCCAGGCTGGAGTGGGAGCTCTCCTGGGGGATCTTAATTTTTTGGCCCCTCTAAGGAATTGTTTTAGCAAGGGGTGAGAGAAGAGGGGTGACTTCAGTATTATAATGTGCTGAAATGGCAGAGGCATGAATCTTAACTGATGAGAAGGATAGGCCCTTGTGGAGCATTTCTGTTAAATAATCTAGAACATGAGGTAAGCTGGGAACCATTGTGCTCATCCCCTGAGCCTGGTTCCAGGAACAGTATCTTTTCCACTTTTCAGCATAGGATTTTCTAGTACTAGGCCTCCTTGCCTCCAGAATGACATCCAGCACCTGCTTACTGAGGGATGCGAGAGGAGAGCTCATGGAATTAGCCAGGCTGCAAGGTTCAGGGTTTGAAGCTGGGGGTGCAGAATCTGGCCCCCCTGCTGGGACAGCAGGGAAGGGGTCTGAGGCAGGTGCCATGGTTGTAGCAGTGTCAGACTGCGCAAGAGGGGGTACCAGTGCTGGCGTGGCCAGTCTGGAGCAATCAGTATTGTCCTTGGCTTGTCCTGTCTGATCTTTAGCAGAACCTTCGAGAGAGGAGAGGCAGAGGGGGGAAAGGCATAAACCAAGAGGCTTTCCCAGGAAAAGGACAGCGCATCCACTTTCCAACCTTGACTGTGGGGAGTTCCGGTGCAGAATTTGTTCAACTGGTAGTTCTGAGACGAGGCAAACAGGTCTACCTCTGGAGTCCCCCATTTGTTCCTCAAGAGGTTGAATATTTTGGGTTCCAGCTTCCATTCGTGTGGGTCCATGAGATTTCTGCTCAAGTCGTCTGCTAATGAATTTAGTTTGCCTGGCAGGAACTGAGCTTGTAGGTGCACTTGGTAGCTCAAGGCTGTGTTCCACAGAGCCATGGCTAGTCTGCAGAGAGGGTTGGAGTGGGTTCCCCCCTGCTTGTTTATGTACCGCATAAGTGTAGTGTTGTCTGCCTTTACCAATAACTGTCCTGGAAGAATAAGATCTTTGAAGGCTGTCAGAGCATTCTGTACAGCTAGCATTTCTTTTTGACTGATATGCAGATGCACCTGTCTCTGGTTCCATTTGCCCTGAATGCACTGCCCTGCCATGTGCGCCCCCCCCCCCCCCATGCATAGTCTGATGCGTCTGTTGTTAGGGTTTGGACGGCAGGGGGTAGAGTGAAAAGGACTTCCTTGTTGTGGTAGCAGGCCTCTGTCCACCAAAGGAACTCTGTCCTTAGACAAGGAATGACAGGAATCAGTGCTTCCAGGTCCTGAGAATGTTGACACCATAGACTTTTTAGATACCATTGGAGTTTCCTCATATGCAGTCTTGCATATGGAATTAGCAGAATGCAAGAGGCCATGAACCCCAGAGCTTGCAGCATCTTCATTGCAGATAGCTGGATTTTTCTGGCCAACACTTTGAAGTAGGTTGTCAAATAAACTTGTTTCTCTGGAGTGGGGAATGCCACCTGGGAAGTTGTGTTAAAGCTAGCTCCCAGGAATACAATCTGTTGGCAGGATAGTAGGTGTGATTTCTTTTCGCTGATGGCATACCCCAATGAGGTTAGAAGTTCCTTTACAAATGCCAGATGTTGTAATAGCAAGTCCTGGCTTTCTGCATGAATCAGACAATCGTCCAAGTATAGGCAAGTCTAAATATTTCTCTGCCTGAAAAATGCAATGGCTGGAGCTAGACACTCTGTGAACACCCTAGGCGCAGTAGATAAGCCAAAGGGAAGTGCATAGAACAGAAAGTGCATGGAGCCCACCCTGAAACGTAGGTATTGCCTGAAGGATTCTCTTATTGGGATGTGCAGGTAAGCTTCCTTTAAGTCTATGGTTGCCAGCCAGGCATCCCTGGCTAGCATACGAAGAAGCTGTTGAAGAGTTAGCATTGTGAATTTTGGAACCACCAGAGAAGTGTTGAGAATAGAGAGGTCCAGGATGGGATGCCAGGAGTTGTCTTTTCTGGGTACCAGAAAAAGTCTTGAATAAAAACCTTGTCCCCTTTGTTCTTCTGGGACAGGTTGAATAGCCCTGATACTGAGAAGAGAGAGAACCTGCTGTTGGGCCTCCGCCCATTGACTTGGGGGGAGGTCTGGCCAACCACTTGGGGCTGGTAGTGTGTGGAAGTGAAATCTGTATCCTCTGTAAACTATGTTCAAAATCCATTTGTCCTGGGCAATGAGTTCCCGTTTTTTTGCATGCAGGGCGAGCTTTCCTACTAAAGGAGCAAGTAGTTGAGCAGGGCTTGAAAGGGTTAAGGTTAAGTCATTGTGCCATTTTTCCGTAGGGGGGTGGCTTACTACTCCCTGCTTTGGAAGTGGGAGGCCCCCACTTCTTAGATCTGTGTGTAGCCTGAGACTGTAGTCTTGGTGGTCTGCTGTTCCTGGGTTTGGACTGAGAAGGCCTGGAAGGGACTGGAAAGGAACAATTCTTTGAAGGCCAATGCCTACTGAATCTGGGAAACTGTACTTGTAGGAAATCTTTAACAGTTTGCATAGATTTCGCTTTTTCCTCCATCCTTTTGAGGACTTCTTCTGCTTTGTTGCCAAAAAGGAAGACTTGGTTTAAGGGTGCATCCAGTAATTTAGCTTTAACATGATCTGGCAAGTTTTGTTCCTTAAGCCAAGCATGCCTTCTAAGTACAGACCCAGTGACAGCAGCCCTGCAAGATGTTTCTAAAGCATCAAAACCACATTGCAAAGTATGTTTACCAACTTGTTCAGCAGAATGCATTAACTCTTGCAAGTCTTTTGCTCAGCACAGTCAGGAATCGACATCATTTTCTGTTTAAGTAGTCCCACAATATGCTGCTGATACTTTAACTATGAAACTGGCAATTTAAAGCCCTAATGGCTAAAGTAGCAGAAGTGTATACTTTCTTACCCAATCTGTCTAAGGCTCTAGAATCCCTATCAGAAGGGGTAGGATTTTTGGCAGTAGTAGCCTTAATGCCTTTTGGTCCTTGCGAAATGGTCTCTGGATCCGCAGTAGGATTCTTGAAGAGGAACTTGTGAGAGTCAAGTACTCTGTAGTACCTGTCAGGTTTTCTGGGAGCTGGAGGTAAAGTGTCTGGGGTAAGGCTAGATTCCAAGAAAACAGCATCAACAATAGCCAGAACAGGAGGGATAGCAAGACGCCTGTGTTGAGGCAGGAGTAAGAATTCCCTAAGTCTCTTTTTGGACTCAGAATAGTCCTGGCTTTCCCAGCGGAAATGCTCCCTAAGGGTATGCAAGGTTTCACCAAAAGAAAAATCTTCTGGAGGGGAAGCAGAGGGAATGGAATCCTCTGCATCAGAATCCTCATAAGTAGATAAGGGCAAATCCTGGTAATCAGGAGGAGCAGAAATATCAGATTCCTGATCAGAAGAATCAGAAAGAAAATCAGTTCTAGGTCTCTCAGAGAGGGAAGGCTGGCTTCCCCTAATTAAGGTAATAAGGTCTTCAGACATTCTTAGCATTTGTTTTTGAGGCATATGGGCCTGAGTCTCCGGTTTGGTCATCGGTTTACTAGGTGTAGTGCAAATTTTAGGCCTGAGGAATTCGGTATTTCTAGTTGGAAACGATGCTGTCGGTTTAATATGAAAGTCTGTAGGCCTGAATACAGCCCCTGAAGCCGGTGCATGCACAGCGGCTCCGGACCCATCCAAGGTAGAGACATCTGCAAATTCCATAGTTGAAGAAGCATCTCGTGGCATTCCGGACTCAGAAAGGTTCTCAGTAGAGGCCTGCAAATCTGTAGTAGCGGGTATCAGGAGCTGCGAAAGCGCCTCACTGAGTACTGGCAGACTAGCGACTAGCTTGATGGAAGTGTCGTCGGCAGTTTTGGACCTATGTGGTCTGTCTCTGTCTTTATCCTTACGTTTTTTCGGAAGATTGGTAGTCGGATGGCTTAACAAAGCCATTTTGGAGTACGGAGAATGAAGAATTTAGCTACAAAAGTAGCCTGAAGACGAATAGTTTGGGCGTTGAACAAGGCACAAAACCGACAGCGAGGGAGGCCGTGGTCTGGGTTTAAACAGGTGACACAGTAAGAATGAAAATCTCTATGAGGTATTTGCTTTCCACAGGCAAGACAATTGTTAATTTTTTTCTGACATTGGTTAGAGCAAGAAAAAAAGTATCCCCAGCGGGGTACTTGCCTCTCTTTTTTTTAAGACTTCAGGTCTGAAACTCGAAAACGAAAACTTCATGAGTCGGCCGACCGGCACTTGAGAACTGCTTCAGCTTTGGGCACCACATGGCAAAAAAGACTGATGTAATGGCATCGGCTGCATGTTTTATACCCCTGACGACCTGATGTCATGGAAGAAGCGACAGCATCCAAAGCAGAAATCCGACAACTCTGGTATTCAGGCCGGCTGAGGGCTACTTGCAGGCAGATAACCCAAATGTGATGACTGCAACAGTGAAACACGAAGAACATCCTCATAAATTTCCTGTACAAATGATGAACTGGAATGTGGAGGAAGGCATTCTTTAGATCCAGGTATACTAGAAAGGCCTGCAGGAGAATGAATGGCAGAAGAGTCTGTACAGACAACATCTTGAAGGAAGGGACCCTGAGGAAAGTACAGTTGTGTAAAATCTTACGATAACAGCAGATGTCCTTCTCTTCACTGCTGCAGTATTCATGACCTAAGGGCACCCTGCCAAGGATAGCCCAGTGTCTGGCGAGTATACCAAGGCCTTATAGGCACCATACATCACACAAACGTTCCGCACACAAGGTGTAGGGCATAAAGGTGACAGAGATGTTCACACTCAGAATGGGAAAAGTCCCAGGAAAAGCAGAACATCCGCTAGGGATAAGGAAAACATGTGCATCTGGAAGGAGAAATAAGAGAAGAGTTCCTTGGCCAGGTGGGCAAGAAAGAACAGGCCAGAGCAGACGGCAGAGGGGGCAGGAGGGAGTGAATACTGCAACAGTGAAGAGAAGGACATCTTCTCTTATGGTAAGATTTTACAAAACTGTACTATGCCCTTTCTTACCACTGTTGCAGTATTCATAACCTAAGGGAAACTACAAAAGTTCAGGGAAACCTGGGAGAAGGACGGTACAGAAGAACTCTCCAGAAACCCATGCAGGACAGCCATGGCAAAACCTGCTCTAGCCCTGAAAATAACATCCAACTTGTAATACAAAGTATTAAGTAAATAATACAAAGCAAGTCCTCTGAAAAGAGATGCCTAAAAGGGCTCAAAACTCTTTCACCCACAGAGTGGACAAGTGAGGATGGATAAGAGACCCCTTGTCTTTTGTGAGAAAATCCACACGGTGAGGTAACTTGTGGTTATTTCACCTGGCCAAGTGAGAAAGAAGGGGAACTAATGCTGTCTGGGTCAAAAGAGAGTCACTAACAAGATTTTGGGAGAGTTCTGCCTGATCTTGTGCAAGACTCATAGTAACAGAGGAATGGAAGGAAAGGCATAGAAAAACATTCCCTTCCAAGGAAAAAACAGGGCCTTCACTTTCCAAGCCACAGGACTTGTGACTCTGGAACTGAACAGATGAAGCTGTTTGTTCAGAAGGGAGGCAAAAAGATCTATCTGAGGAATACCTCACCGATGGACAGTATCCAGAAACACATCTGTGAAGCAATAATTCATGAGCTTGTGTGCTGGACCTGGTCAAAGAGTCTGCCACTAGACTGCGCTCCAAGGGAATATAAACTGCCTGAAAAGTCACTTGATACTGGACAGCTAGATTCCAGACCTGAAGAGCTGGTCTGCAAAGAAGACAGGACCTTGTACCCACTTGCTTGTTCACTGTGGTATTGTCTGTGAAAATTTTAAGGGGCCTGAGATGAAAAAAAGGAATGAAAAAACAGAAAAGCTAGAAGCAGAGCCCTCATCTCCTTTACACTGATGTGATAAAAGCTCCTGAGGTGGGACTGGCATTTGAAAAGGAAGTCTCAGGTTGAAAGACAGTTGATGAATCTGCCACTGAAACTCCAGCTTGAAGCGATACAGGAATGATACTAGGAAGTCCACGAGGTGTCAATGTTGGAGCAAAACTGACCTGAGAAGCCACTGACGCTTTCTTGTGTGGAGCTTGGCCAGAGGGAGTATGGGAATGGTGGAGAAATTTCTTGGCTGAGACTGAAGCCAGAAGAAGAGACAGGAAAAAGGCATTACAAGACAGAGCCTTGAGGGCAGGCAGAGAGCCCGGCATGGGCATGGTGTGAAGCCTGCAACCGAAGAAAATTTGATCCTGGGTAGATGTCTAGAGTGGATTTTTGGAAGTTTACAGTGAACCCTAGACTCTGTAACACTGAAACAGTAAACTGAAGATCCTGAAGCAGAACTATGGGGGAAGAAGCTTGAACGAGCACATTGTCCACATAGGGAAAGAACTGAACTCCTCTCATCATCCTGCAAGAAGCAATGACAGGAGTGAGGCATTTGGCGAATACCCTCAGGGCAGTAGAAAGGTCAAAGGGCAAAACAGAAAACTGAAAATACTAGGAAGAAACTGAAGAACCTCATGCACTCTCTCACTATCTTTATATGAATGTAAACTTCCTGGAGATACACTGAGCACATCCAGGATTTTGCTCTGAGATAGGTCAGAATCAACTGCACTGGGACCATTCTGAACTGGGTCTTTCGATATGAAGACCGACAGTTCAGTGGGACTGACTGAATGAAAAGGATATCTTCATTTCCTCAACCTGCAGCAATTTCGGAACTGAATATATTATTTAGGGGTTGCTGGATTGACAGTCATCTATACAGGGACTGTGCTGGGCTTTGGTCCCCCTGTGTAAATTCATGATTTTGGCTTACAAACTGGTTTAGGTGGCTAAGGTCCAATATGGACTTGAGGTGCTATGTTTTTTCTTTGGAACCAAAAAGAATCTGAACAAACAATATAATAATATTATAACACAATATTCTTAAAAGACTGTATTTATTTATCTAAAGTTTTCGTACATATCTATTAATTTAAGAAAATGAAGTAAATAAAGTTTATGGATCATATTAGTTACATGTTTGGTTTTAATGGTGTTAAATTGATGAATTACTCATGAATTAGTTCTGTGATTGGTGGGTGGCATTTTACTCTGACGAAGTCCTACAAAATAGTTGGACGAAAGGGTGAAATCAAACTAAAAAACTTCACCATAGCAAACTATACCCTCCTAGGTGAAGATATAAATGCATTCCAAGCCCCACCCCAAACTGGAAATAACTGCGCCGAGCTTACACTAAAACTCTGTACAATCACTTGCATTAAGTGTATAAACTCGACCATACCAGAAAGAATCAAAACCAGAGCCCCAAGTAAAAACAAGCTGTCACGGTGGACATCCAGAATCAACAAATTTTACAATAAATGCAAAATGTTGCTGTCCAAGAAAACAAAGGTAAGGTCCCAACAATGGAAAAGCATCCTCCTTAGCCTCAACAGGTAAATAAGACAACTTGTCAAATCCTCCAAGGGCTACTTTGACAGAAATTTAGCAAGTACATCCAGGATAACCAAGATGCCGTTTACAGCTACGTACGTAACCTAAAGGGTATGACCCAAGCATGTGCAGAACTAATGGTCAACGGTATCACACACACACCCCACAGAGATAAGCAAATCTGCTAGAGGATAGGTTTAGTGAAAATTCCACTCAGTTATCCCCTCCTAACTTGCAACAACCCCCCACACTACCTATCTGAAGCGCAGGTCCTCAAAGCCATGTCCACGGCAAAAATCATAGCCTCTATGAGAACAGATGACATCCCAGGCTGTCTTCTAAATGGGCTAAAACATGAATTAGCATCACCACTAAACACCCTTTTCAATCACAGCCTAACACAGGCTTTGTGCCTGCAGAGTAGAGAACAGCAACAGTTACTCCCCTCCAGCTTAGGCTTCTATTCATTTTTATTTATTGTGCGGAATAAAAAAATTCTTACTGTACAACCAACCACTAGGAATTCCTTCCTGTTTTTTGGTTCATCGTATTTTGTGTGTGGTGCTATGGTTATAAATTTAAATAAAAGCTTGATCCTCTCTAGTCTACTGGACCTCCTGGATGGCTTTTTTTGGAGAGCAATGAGGTGATATTTTCCCCACTGCTTTTGCCTGACTGGGCAGAACATTCAGCAATGGCTGTTATAGTTTTAGGGGTGTTAGGATAAATGGTATAGAGTAGCCTCAGGATAAGATTTGTTTGACCCATTTGACAGGACTTCAAGGATTTTGGGGCTGTCAGACAAGGGCAAATGGTATCCCTGGTTCTGCAGACCTCCTCTGTTTCGTAGTGTATCTACTGAAAGGGCTGTCTACAATGACTGACCCTTTCAGAAGACGCCTCAAACTGCTGATGCTTGCTCTTTCTGAACCAGAGTGACCTTGGCCTCTTTTGGTTCCTGCTATATGATGTTTGTAGGGTCCTGAACTTCACCCCAATGGCAAACTGCATTTTGCAGTCTTGTTCACATTTCTGCATTTCTTCTCTTACCTATAGACCAAACAACAAAAATCTGTCAAAGGGGGCACTGCTGAAGGATGTCTTAAAATCGCCCACAAATTCAGAGAGACATAGCCAGGCTCGGTCCCTCACAGCCACTCCAGCTCCAAATGCCCTCCTCACTCCATCGTCCATGTTATGCATGTGCCTCATAAACACGATATGCTGGACATCATGTCCAGGGCCACTTCTAATTGTTTTCTGGAATCTAATGTCAGATGTGATGTGTTTTCAGAGTGGCTAGGACTTGCTAAGCCAAATTCCTCTCAAACAATTCTTGTGAGCGGCATACCTTAGTGCCCTTAATGCAAAGGTGCCCAAAGCGTATCACCTGGGATTCTTTGTTAGGGATATGGACAGAAGCTGAATCACCAGTTAGCTCTTTCTTAGTTGCTGCTACCACAATAGTGGAATCCACCATAGGGGACTTTGCCCAGTGCTGCCTTGTCCTTGGGTGGCCTCGGAATTTTATCTGGCTTTTGTAGCTCAGCCTTGGATGTTATCTGTTTCCGGTCATGACCTCCTTACCTCTAGATTACAAAACGTATCCACAGGAGGGACCACCAAGAAGTACACTGGGTCAAGGTATAAGGCCTCAAAAAGAATCTTCTCATCTTGAGATGGGGAGTCAGTGGACCAAGATCCTTTCTTGCTGCATAAGGTCCAAAATTTCACTAAAGAAGAAGTCTGAGTGAGAACAAGGGGAAATCCTATCAACCAATTTGGTATCTGATGTGACAGACTCTGATGGGGAGTCTATGAGACTCTTGTTACACATCCTCTTTCTCGGCATGTCAGGTGGGGTGTCTTGACTCTTCATAAGACGCAGTGTAGCAGTAAATTTGAGGCTCTCAGCATGACTCTGACTCAAGGATGCCTGATCAGAAAGAGGCAAAAAGGAACGTGAATCCTTGGGTGAAACCAATCTTAATGAGGCCTGTGTCACTGCTCTCACTGGAGAGGCAATCACCTTCCACCACATAACCTGGAAGGCCATTCTGACCTCTGACAGATCTGAAGATGCCACCTCAATAATGGGATCCATTCTCCATAGAGGAGAAAAGATCACAGCTGAGGACAGCACTTCTGAAGCACAGAAGGTGGGCGGCCTCAAGGAGGGGATTAAAACTGAAGAACTGAATGAAGTCTCCAACACCAACAAAGAAGCCAAAGCCTAGTCATCAAATCTTCAGTCCTGAGTCTGCCTCAGTCCTGACAGTGTAGGTCCACTACTAGCACACTTCATCAGATAAACACAAGCAGTAATAAAGAACCATCTTATACATCCAGTTCAAGTACTTTGTTACTGCTTGTGTTCATCTGATGAAGTCTGCTGGTATTGGACGAAAACGTGTATCATTTGAAGTGTTAATGTGTTTTTCTTGGTGAATAAAGTGGACTGCATTTTCTTCCTGGTGTGTGGACTCTCTTCACCCTATTTTCATGTTATTAGTGAAATATTTTGGGTGAACTAGTTTTCTTATTGCTGACAGTGTAGGTGTTGAGTGCACTGGATCCAACATAACTTGTGTCAAAGTCGGGGTCGGGTTCGACTATGAGGGGGTAGGCACCAAACTGAGAATCAGCTCCAATGCCATTGGAGCCAAGAAATGCTCCATGGAAGGAGCTAGCAGTTGGCCCTTGACATGATCACTACTACCTACCTTCAGGGCTGAAGGAGATGGTATGACTCCCATCTCAATCTGCATCTTCAAGAAAGTGTTCGTCAAACGATCCAGGTCCACCTCTGATGTACTCTTGTAGGACCTACAGGATCTCAATGACAAAGTGGGAGAAGGTAAAGGAGATATACAGTGGGGTTCCTTCTCAGATGAAGCCTATCTTGTGGGTCTTTCTGGTGCAATGTCCCGTACCAGTACTGGTTCTGGAAGCTTCTGATTTGGTGGAGGAGTACAGGTTGGCGTTCTAGCCATAGGGACATCCAACCTCAGCATTTTCAGTACTGAATAGGATTCCAGTTCATTGGCTTGTCTTTTTCTCAACTCAGTCTCTAGATGTTTACTTGTCAGCTTTTTTTTTGGCTTTTGAAGACTCTGAATCTGAGAAAAATGTCCCTAAGAATCCATTTGTTTTTCCGGTCTGATAAGGCCCTCAGATCAGAAGCAGAACATATGGAACATCCTTCTGAAAAGTGAGCCACTCACCAAGCACACAAATCATGGGTGTCTTGGGCGGAGGGTTATTTTGTGTCCAGATAAATTACACTTTTTAAAACCTTTCTCCTTGTCCTTTTCCATGATATGAAACCTGTGCAAGAAATGCACACCAAAAGGCAAAAATACGGCCTCTTACACAGTAACTAGCACTAACAGCTAAAGAAGGGTTAGAGTAAACAGTGTGAGAGTGTGTGTGTGTGTGTGTGTGTGTGTGTGTGTGTGTGTGTGTGTGTGTGTGTGTGAGAGAGAGAGAAAGAGTAAGAGTTTTTTTTTATTATTTTTTTACATTTATTTTACATACATGCTGGGTATATTGGGAGAAGGTTGATGAGGATGGAGCTGCCAGGTAAGAGGAAAAGAGGAAGGCCTAAGATAAGGTTTATGGATGTGGTGAGAGAGGACATGCAGGTGGTTGGTGTGACAGACCAAGATGCAGAGGACAGGAAGAAATGGAAACAGATGATCCGCTGTGGCGACCCCTAATGGGAACAGCCAAAAGAAAAAGATTTTTATTTTACATAGGACTGGATGAGATAACTACAGGATAAAAGGGGCTGAAAATAGCCTACAAACAGCTTATAAGCAGAATAACACTTAGCAACAGTGAATCATAACAGACAGGCACGAGGATAAACATGTGAAGTCAAGAAAAATACTTGATGGAACACTTCGCTTTCACAGAGTTATGGACATCTACAGGTGGTCATGATAATGACAAATAAAAACTGAGGTAACTTGAGGTACTACTGCATTACGGCAGGAGGAAAATCTTAAAAGGGCTCGAGCCTAGAGCATTAATGTTGCCCAGTCAATGAGATAAGCAGCTAGAGGACCCAAATGTCACACGGGATGACCTGAATGAAAAGGATATGTCCTTTTCTTCAAGTTGCAGCAATTTCTGAAGTGAATATAACATTTAGAGGTTTGTGGACTGATGGTCATCAGTCTGGGGACTGTGATGGGTTTTGCCACCCCCCCCCCCCCAGAAAGTAAAAATACTGACTCTTCATGACTTTGGCATATGATGGACTACCAAATTCATAAACACAGTGTGGACTTGCATACATGGAAGCTGTGCTGTTTAACTTACTCTGTGGTCTGATGGAATCAACATTTACAGCCATGACCAGTTAAAGTGTCAGATGTTGCACAAAGGGGGGCTCATGGCAGAAACACAGCGCACACGGACCATAAACTAGAAATCTATGGAAACGGTGCACATTTCAAGAGATACAAGATGGACAACCAGTTCCTTTAGAAAATTCTTGTTACGTCCACTTTATTTTACAGTTATCTTTAATACGACAATGTCCACCTCATCGAAGTAGTGCTTTTTCACTGGGGATACCAACAATCTTACTTGATGCCAATAATTATTCTGATACCCTCAGCATACTACATGCCTTCCTTGTTAGGGAGCATCTGTAGATGTGACTTGTGAATATACTCAGCAGGTGCTTACAAAGATGCTATTCCAGGGTTTGAATGTCGCACATTTTCATAAAGACCAACAGGGGGCACACTGTTAATTCTAGTCAGACAGTGACTTATATGTAGCAAGAACAATTTTCCTGTATAGAAACAGGTACGTTTGGATGTTTCGTACAGTACAAGCAACAAACTGCTGTTAGTATGCTGGGCTACTCTCCTGCCAGGACTGGGTGCAGCTTACAGTACACAATTTTCAGCTCACTGCACTCCAGATATGCAGTAGCATATGCAGTTATTTCACGTGTTTGGCTGGCTTTGTGAATTACATAAGGCCCGGTATGCGTTTTTTTACCATGCACCAGCTCTGCGCAATTGCACACAATGTTAGCAAATCTTGAAGTGAATCAGATTAAAATTTGTTACTTCTGAATGAACACTACCTTATAATAACGGAGTATGAAAGATCAGGAGAGGCAATAACAGTATTTTTTTTTCTTTTTTTAATATTTCAAATATAAGATTTCAGTTTTCATTATTCATACAAAAAACTCTCTCATTTTGTACATATACTCACACACACATACACAGACATACACACAAACACACACTACACACAATATACATTTTTTCCAACAAATACATTTGCACCCCCCCACACACACACGTTATACATTTCTGTCATGTGATCATCCAACGTCTAAATCATATTTCCTCTTCGTATTTTTGTACCTTTCAAAATTTATAACTATTTGTGTAACATTTTATTAGCACCCCACAAAATTGTTTCCAGAAAAGAAACTTTACCCCACTTCATAAATGGCTTCCTGAAAAAAAATCCTTTGACCCCTCAAACTCCTTATTATTAACTTTATTTATTGATTCAGACAATACAGATGCTTTTGTGGCCATCTACCATGGCACCCTTCCACTAATATGACAGTTGCTGCTCAATGCATTACTCACTGAGTGGTCTTCGCTTTCAGAAAGTGCAACGCCTCAATGCAGTGTAACAAGAGTTAAGAAAAAGCACACTCATCTTAAGTAAACAACTGCCTCCATCAGTATGACTGCATCACTCATTAAAAATAAAGACTCCTGGAAATAACAGCTCATCCATAAGCAGACATATCCTCTGCAGGAGAAAGACGACATTATAGCTGCTGCCATACCTCGAAATCTCTTAGCACAAGAAATCTGGACAAAACCAAGTATAATGGGGGGGGGGGGGTAAAGGGCCAAAAAATAGGGACAAATTTTAAATACTGCTGTTACAAACTTTGAAAGTTACTGGAATAAAAGGTGTGTTAGCATACATTTTCTGAAGGATATAAAATTTCACAGATTTGTCTAAAAAACTTCAGGTAGCTATGATTTTATAATCTGGAGTGAGCCTGTAATTGATCACTGTTTGAGCTGTGTTCGACCCCCTCCCCCCCGTAAAGAAATTCAAACAAAATAAATAAATGTACTTACTGTGTTTGAGCCCTCCCCTGTACAGAAATATATATATATATATATATATATATATATATATATATACACACACACACACATACATACACACATTTTATATATAGATAAATAATTTATTTTATATTTGTTGACCGGGAGAGTCCGACTGGGTACATGTCCATTTTCAGCGGAGGCCCGGAGAGGAAAGCTCCAAACACAACATACAGAAAAAATAATACAAGCAAAATCATATCATCGATACATGTTGCAAACAGTTTACAGACTTGTTCAGTCAAGCAAGTTATACATTTGATCATTATTAAACTTATATAAGTATCTAAACTAACAATTATGTCACAGTTTGAATGTAATACAGAGTACTGTTTGGCATACAATTACAGGAAGGAGTTAGCCAGGATTAGAACACGGACATAATCAGTGTGTCTTAAAATTTTGTCTGAGACTTTTTTTGACTTGAGTTAGTGAGGATACTAGAATAAGGTCGGCAGGAAGGGAGCTCCAAGTTTTGCCGACAGATTTGGCCAACAGGGAGTCCCCAGCAGAGTTATTGGTTTTGAATGTTTGAACCAGCAGTCTGTTAGATGAGCGAAGTGGCCTGAGGTTACTGTAGGCACTAATGATGTTTTTAAGTGCAGGCGTATTTTCAGACTGGTTGAGTACTTTATATGCCACTATAAACTGTTTGTATTGAAGTAGGCTAGGTAGTTCAAGCCACACTAGAAGATTTAGGTTATGACAGTGGTGCGTCCTAAATGCTGTGCCTGTGGCAAATCTAGCAATGTGGTAATAACAGCTAGAGAGCTTGCTAAGGTCGGGTTTGTTCAGATTGGTGAATAAGGGGAGGCATAGAGAAGGGTAGAGAGTAGATGGGAACGGGCAATTGCAGTTCTAGCAAGTGGGGTAAGAAAAGGTTTACTTTTACAAAGGGAACCAATTTTTTTATTAATGGTTTTGATAGTTTCGTTGACATGCATATCAAACTTAAGGTTATTATCTACTATAACACCTAAGAGTTTAGTTTGGGCTTCTGGGGAGATAATGGTGCCATTATTAGATTTAATGGTAATGAATAGTGATGAGGACCTACAAGTGTGTGTGTGTGTGTGTGTGTGTGTGTGTGTGTGTGTGTGTGTGTGTGTGTGTGCGCGCGCGCATGTGTGTGTATACACATATATATATATATATATATATGGGTCTATATGACTTGGTCGACAGTTCATATGATCGACTGTTTATTTGGTCGACAGTTCATTTGATCGACAAGCATTTTAGGTGGGGGGCTTCGCCCCACACCTAACTATATATATATCAACTCCAGGGTCACACAACATTGGGGAAGGGGGCAAATGCTTGTCGATCAAATGAACTGTCGACCAAATAAACAGTCGATCATATGAACTGTCGACCAAGTCATATAGACCCATATATATATATATATATATATATATATATATATATATGGGTCTACTTCATATGACCTAAATTTCATATGATCGAAATTCATTTCACTGAGACCAAATGACCTAAACTTCATTTGAACTAAAACTGATTTTACTGACAATGAGCGCTGGCAGTCTGTAGAGCACTGTAAGGCAAGTAAAAGGTATATGCCCTGTTCCCCACTGTAGTGCGACCCTGGAGTTAGACTATATAGTTGGGGGGGTGGGTGGCACCCCCCACAAAGTTCAGTTTTACTGAACAATATAAAATCAAACCACAGAACATAGAATCAAACTAGGTGGGGGGTTGTGTTCCCCCACACCCTGCCTAAATATATAGTCTTACTCCAGGGTCACACTACAGTGGGGAACAGGGCATATACCTTTTCCTTGCCTTACAGTGCTCTACACACTGCCAGTGCTCACTGTCAGTGAAATGAGTTTTAGGTCAAATGAAATTTAGGCCATTTGCTCTAACTCAAATGAATTTCGATCATATGAAATTTAGGTCACATGAAGTAGACCCATATATATATATATATATATATATATATATATATATATATATATATATATATATATATATACATACATACTTACACACATAAGTATATGTATACAGGAAAGCATGGTTTCACTTAAGTATACACAAAAATAGTGCATCCAGAACTCATTCTACTGACCATTTTTGCTGAAATACATTTTAAGGTTGTTGGGGAGAAAACACTCTGGCAGTTCCTGCAACAAGACAGCACCATTGAACATTCCCAATTTACGCAGTACTGCCTGGGTAAAGCCTGACATGCCCTACAAAGCAGTCCAGATCTTGTGGCATACATCCTGCTAAAATATAAGTTAACATATGCAAACAACAAAGATGTGAATTAAACTTTTTCATAAAGTTCCACAATAACTTATTAAAACACCTTAACAGTCTCTCTCTTTCTCTCTAAGCACTGCTTCTGTAACTCAGCCAATAAGTATCGTTCGAGAGAAGCTTTTTAGAAGTCAATGTGAGTCTATCAATGACATCAGCTAAACGCATTAATAGGCTTTTTGCAGCCTCTGCACCCTCTTCAGTTATTTTTAAATGAAAACAGGATGATCTAAGCATTGGTCAGGAAACTGAAAAAGGGAAATACTAACCTAAAATACACAAAAAACTGAGAGGCAGCTTAATACGATGCAAGTTTTTCCCCTCGAGATTTACATTCAAAATATATTTTGGAAAAACTTTATGTTTATGGATGAATGCAGCTGTAAAGGGCAGGGTAGGTGGAAAAAAGGTGCAACTTAAAGCAAATTCAAAGAAACCCCCATTCTACTGGGAGACTGTATTTAGTCTACAATATCCAGTTGCCATAGAAGCAGTACTTGTGTAAAAGACAAAATGAATGGAGACTAAAGCAAACAACAGAAAGGTGACAAACTGCTTTGATAAAATATCGGTTCTGTAGATTCTGAAGTTAACTTCTGCTTTTATCTGAAAATATCTTTTTTATCAGACTGCTTCAATGGAAATAACTTCAAGCATCTGCCCATAGATAAGTCAGACTGAAAGACTGAAGACGATAAATCTCAGGCAACAAATAGCAATGAGTACAAACCTTACAACAGCCTTAACTAAAACAAAACACTTAAGTTCTAGTGTCTGTTCAATAGCAAAAAAAAAAAAAAAAGGCCAGTGAGAGAAACAAAGAGCGAAAACAGAAGTAAACGTATAGCAGTCGCATGGTAACAAGTTTTCACATTTTTCTGGAAACAACTTTTAACAAGACTGTTTACACAGTAGGCAGGCCTACTAGCTGAACCAAAAATAACAATAAGAACAAATATAACTTAGTATGAGCTATGGAAAAATGTCGGTAGTCAACATAGGGTAGGTCAACTCCACCAAACTGAACAGTTTGCTACATTCATGTAAAAGTCTACAGATTCTGCAGTCTCAGACTTCACACAACTGAAGTATGAATTTGTCTTTTGGACTTGAGTACCCTGTTATATCACCAAAAATACAGTGCATAAGTTGGCAGGTTATGAGCTTTTATAACACTGATCTGCAAATCAGTCCAACATCCTATCTTCCAATGCGATTTCTGGGTAACCTTTCTAAAAACAGTTAACATATCTCACCAATATACACTTACTACAATGTGATTTACTTACTACCCCTGGGTCAGTTCCTTGGAGCCGGAGGCTATCCAATCACCTCATAAGAGCTGAAGCATGTTAAGTAGCACTGCCAAGGGTCTTCTTATAGTTCAGCTATTACACAGAGTACATACAAGTTTTATCCGATTTTGAAGCGAGTACAAACAAGTTATATTAGACTATTACAGCGAGTACATACAAGTTATATCCGACTTTGAAAGTCTTCTGCATTAGGTAACAGTTCAGAAGAAAACCAAACAGTACAAATTAAGCCTCCCTAGGAGTCTATCTCTTTATAGAAGCCAAAGGACAAGGCTTGTAAAGGTTTATTCCAGAAGCAGTGAGAACAGAATAGCTCTGACTCCTGGAATTGCAGTCTAAGCAATAATGGTTAGTAAAGGTGTAAACCAATGAGCAAGTGGGAGTGACAAAAATATATAAAAAGGTTGTGGAAGCAGTCACATCCCTTGTGAATCGACTTCTGAAAGCCATGCAACAGGTGAAAACAAGCTCGACCACCACGGCTGGCACTTATAAGACTAATAGAAAAACAATAAAAAACAAGAAGAAAAGGTAAGCAATTTCACGGCTGGAGACCACTTCTTCAGACCATAATACAAACTGTAGCACTATTAAAAGTACAAGTTACCCAATAAAAAAAAAATTATCTGGTCACTTGACCACTCAAGAAGTGGTAGGGCAAAACCATCCATAAAACTATTTTAAGAAATTCAAAATCAGTGCCTTAGGCCATATACTTGTAACACTGATTTGATGGAAACATTATTATTCAAACCAGGAGGTGAATCTGCTTTCAATAAGATAATCCACCCTAAGAGAAACTACTGCACAGCCTTAAAGTTTTATACGTGGCAGCGATGTTGTATTGTATTTTGTGCTAGCTCAAACTTTATTCATCTGGTAAACTTCTGTTTGCTGCTCGTTTTTGAAAGCCATCTCCAGATGCCACTGACATACCAGAGAACATGCCAGTGGAAGGAATATGAGGTTGCTGATCTCACTCTGCTGAGCTTTCAAGGTCCACTGTAGAAATCTCATATGATATCTCACAAAGGGAGCTAAAAAGACCGTTGCTACCATCAGCTCCACAATCCTGAAGCGCACCACCACTATCACTATGAAACACACCATCAGGCTGAAAACCATGGATTATAAGAACATAATCCTGTCCTGGGAATGTTATGACTGTGTCTTAGTGTCACCCGATGAAGGTTAGTGCTTGTAACAGCATGTGGGACTCTGTGGTGTTCATACAGATTCAAGGACCAGGAGAGTTGCGATAAGTAGTCCCTGGCTAGAAGCAATGATGTTCTTTTTGGCAGTTAGAAGCCAGTTGTCTGGGAAAGGGAAAACCCATGGTACCCATCAGCTTGTGATGCACTGCAATGGCTGTTCTGCATTTGATGAACACCCTGAGGGTTGTGGTGTGGCCATATCAAAGGGTTCTGAATTGAAAGCAACTGCTTCCTACCCTGAAGTGCAGGAACCCTGCTGGCCAATTTGTTATGTAAGCAGGCATCCTGGAGGTCCAAACAGCACATGTGACTCCCTTCATTTGGCATGGAAATAACGACTGCACCAGTACCATGACCATCTGGAACTCTGTCTTTGAGATGGTTATGAAGACTAGCCTGAGGTCCTGTGTTACCTTGGGAAACAGAAAGAACCATGACTGGTATCCACACCCTCTCTGGAGAGTTGCAACTTCTAGGACTGCTCTGTTGTGCAAGAGATCTATGACCTCTAATACGACCATCACCTTCTGGCAGGGCAGGACACTGGAAAGGGGGAGAGATAAAAATTGATGAGGGGGCTATAAAAGGAATGGAGTAGCCTAACATTTCTCTGATCCACGTATACTGTGTGATGGCCTACCATGCAAGAAGCTGCAGGAAGATGCAAACATAACTGCCTCCAGAGTGGGATAGTCAGGCAAGTCCTTATGGACTTATGGTGGTGGAATCCATGACTCAGTAGACCACTTCTGCCTTCAGGGAGATGTCTGCTCTGGAAACCTCTGCAGCCCCACTGGTTTCCATCAGAAAGTACAGTTGCGTACCTACCATAAATGTAGATGTTTGAGTGTATTCACTGTTGCAGTCATTACTCTTGGGTTATCCTGCTGGCAGGCTACCCTCAGTCGGCCAGAATTCCAAAGTCTAGGTCCGGTGTCGGTTGCTGTTGCCTCTTCCCTGATGTCAGTGCGCCAGGGACATAAAAGATGCAGCCGACGCCATTTTCTTCAGTTTTTCTTGCTCCAGATGTCAGGTGCCCCCAAATTGGTAGGGCTGAAAAATATGCCAATAAAAATGCATGCACAAAAATAACATTCCCTTTATCTACAAGCAAATACACCAAATAGGTTGCATAGGATAGAGAAGTGCAGATAAGTCCCAGCAAAGAAAAGGGGGATGGTGGGTAGGTAACCTGGACTGCAACAGTGAATACACTTGAACATCTACATTTATGGTAGGTACACAACTGTACTATGTTCATCGTGTTTCACTGTTGCAGTCATTACTCTTGGGTTGAATCCCAAAGCTGAGGATGGGTGGCTGGGCTAAATAGTATTAGGAGAGGCTATGAGGCACTGCAGAACTGCAGTGGCAAAGCCTGCTCTTGACTTAGAGTAAAGAGGTAAGTGGTAGTGCTTTGTGAAAGTGTGCACTGAACTCCAAGTTGCAGCCTCTAAGATATCTTTGGTTGGTACTCCTCTGAGGAAGGCTGCTGAAGTGGCTGCTGCTCTGGTGGAATGAGGCCTAATGCCCTTAGGCACTGATTTGCCATGTTGAAAATAGCAGAAACGGATGCAATGGCCTATCCATTTAGAAATAGTCTGCTTTGAGATAGCCTTTCCTTGTGATCCTGCAGCATATGACAATAAAAGTTGCTCAGTCTTTCTGAAAGCTTTAGTTCTGTCCAAGTAGAAGCGTAACTGCCTGTGTATGTCCAAAGAATGCGGAATTTTCTCACCCTTGTTCTGTGGATTTGGATAAAAGGTAGGCAAGTGAATGGTTTGGTTGAGGGCCACACTGGACACCACCTTAGGCATAAATGAAGGGTTTGTCCACAGAGAAACACTGTCTGGATGAAAAATGATAAAAGGTTCCACAGCCATGAGTGCTTGTAACTCCGAGACTCGCTTTGCAGACGTTATTGCTAGGAGCAGAGCTGTTTTCCAGCATAAGAATTTTATATCTGCTGTTGATGCTGGCTCGAAAGGAGGCAGTGTGAGTTTTTCCAAAACATAACTGAGGTCCCAGGCCGGAATTGGTGTTCTCCTTGGAGGCCTAATGTTTTTGGCCCCTCTGAGGTACTGCCTTATTAAAGGATGAGAAAAAATAGGTGGTTCCGTATTGTAATGAGCTGAAATGGCAGAGGCATGAATCTTAACTGATGAGAAAGAAAGGCCTTTGTTCAGCATCTCAGTGGTATTGCAGAATCTGAGGGATATTTGGTACACACGTGTCAATGCCTTGTTCCTAGTTCCAAGCACAGAATCTGTTCCATTTTTCTGCATAAGATTTTCTGGTACTGGGCCTCCTGGCCTCCAAGATAACATCCGTAACAGCTTTTGAAAGAGGAGTGTTCTGAATGGCTACATTATTTGCCATGCTGCCAGATTTAAGCTCCTGAGTTGGCTGTGCAGGATCTGACTGTTTTGTTGGGTCAGCAACTGAGAAGTTTAAGGCAATATCCATGCTGGACCTTGAGACAAGCTCTTTAGGATTGGGTACCAGTGCTGGCATGGCCAGCCTGGTGCAATCTGTATCATTTTTGGCTTCTCTTGTCTGACCTTTAGGAGTACCCTGGGAAGGAGAGGCAGTGGAGGAAAGGCATATACTATTAGATTTTCCAGCTGAAGGATAGGGCGTCCACTTTCCATGCTTGCTTGTGATAAATCCTTGCCCAAAATCTCTGCAATTGGCAGTTGTGAGGGGAGGCAAATAGATCTATGTCTGGGCATCCCCATTTCCTTATTATCATGCTGAAGACTTGTGGATCCAGTTTCCATTCGTTGGGATCCATGAGGTTTCTGCTTAGTTTGTCTGCCAGAGTATTTGTTTTTCCTGGCAGGAATTGTGCTTGCAGGTGAACTTGAAAAGCCAATGCTGTGTGCCATAAGGTCATTGCTTGTCTGCAGAGGGGGTAAGAATGTGTACCTCCCTGCTTGTTTATGTACCACATGGCCATAGTATTGTCTGTCTTCATCAGTAGCTGTCCTGGATGAAGCAGGTCCTTGAAAGCTGTCAGGGCATTTTGAACAGCTAGCATCTCTTTTTGATTGATGTGAAGATGCATCTGGTTTGCAGGCCATGTGCCCTGAATACATTTTCCTGCCATATGGGCCCCCCCAGGCATAATCTGATACATCCATTATCAGGGTCTGTCTGGCTGTGGGTAGACTGAATGGCAGACCCTTGTTGTGGTGGCAGGCTTCTGCCCACCATCGAAACTCCTGTTGCAGGCAGGGAATGAGTGCAATTACTGTCTCCAGGCTGTGGCAATGCAGAGTCCAAACACTTTTTAGATAGCATTGTAGTTTCCCCATATGCAGTCTGGCATATAGAATTAGTAGAATACAAGATGCCATGAAACCCAAGGCCTGCAGGATTTTCCTTGCACATAAGTGGGTTTTTGTTGCCAATTTCTTGAAGTAAGAAGTCAGTTGCTTTTGTTTGTCTGGCGTGAGATAGGCCATCTGGGCAGTTGTATTTAAGCTTGCACCCAGGAATATTATCTCGAGAGGGCACTAGTTTTGATTTCTTTTCGTTTACTGTGTACCCTAGGCCAATTAGTAATCTTTTTACAAACGCCAGATGCTTTAGAAGAATGTCTTTGTTCTCTGCTTGAATTAGGCAGTCGTCCAAGTAGGGACATATTTGAATTCCTCTTTGTCTGCAAAATGCAATTACTGGTGGCCAGGCATTTTGTGAAGACCCTGGGCGCAGTAGATAAGCCAAAGGGCAGTGCAGAGAATTGGTAATGCATTGAGCCAGCTATGAATCTGAGGTATCTTCTGCAAGACTGTCCGATTGGGACATGCAGGTATGCCTCTTTTAGGTCCAAAGTTACGAGACAAGCCTTCTTGCCCAGCATGGGCAGTAGCTGCTGTAGAGTCAACATCTTGAATTTGGAACTTCCAGAAATGTATTTAGTATAGACAGGTCCAGTACTGGTCTCCAGGTTTTGTCCTTTCTGGGTACTAGGAAAAGTCTGGAGTAAAATCCTTGCCCCTGCTCTTGCTGTGGTACTTGCTGAATGGCCCTCATGTCCATGAGGGCTGTAATTTGTTTTTGTGCTTCTGCCCATTGATTGTGTGGCAGGTCTGGCATACCTTTTGACCTTGGTAGAGTGTGAAAATGGAACCTGTAGCGTTGGGACACTATGTTCAGGACCCATTTGTCTTGGTTAACCATTTGCCAATTTGATGAAAAAAGTGCTAGTTTTCCCCCTAAGGGGGCTGCCAAAAGAAAAGTGCTTGGATCTGGCAGAGGAAAGTCATTGGGACTGTTTCCTGTAAGGTTCTGATTTGTCTTCTCTGCTTTTGGAGGTATGAGCTCCCCATTGTTTAGGCCTGTATGAGCCTTGGGGCTGAGATCTGCCTCTGGGACACCTGTATCTGCCTCTTTGTGGTCTGTCTGACACTGGAAAGGACCAATTTTTAGAAGGCCAGTTCCTGCTAAACCTGGGTGGCTGTACCTGTAAGAAATCCTTGACTGTCTGCATGGATTTTGCTTTATCCTCCATTTTTTTCAACACCTCTTCTGCTTTAGTACCAAACAAAGTATCATGCTGTAATGGTGCATTTAATAATTTTGCTTTAACATGATCAGGCAGATTCTGTTCCTTTAACCAAGCATGCCTTCTAATAACAGAACCCGTAACAGCGGCTCTGCAGGAGGCCTCCAGTGAATCATAACCACATTGCAAAGTATGCTTTGCCACTTGTTCAGCTGCATGCAATAAATCCTGCAATTCCTTGTTTTCTGAACATTCAGTATTTGTCAACAATTTCTGTTTAAGCAGTGACATTAAATATTGCTGATATTTAAGCATATGGAACTGACAATTTAAAGCCCTTACAGCCAAGGTAGCAGAAGTGTAGACTTTTTTCCCCCATCTGTCTAGAGCCCTAGAATCCCTATCGGAGGGGACACGTTTTTTTGCAGTGGAAGCTTTAACCCCTTTGGGACCCTGAGATATAGTTTCTGGGTCAGCTGCGGGGTTTTTATATAGGAATTTATGAGAATCCGGGACCCTGTTGTATCTGTCTGGCTTAGCAGGTGCAGGGGGTAAAGAGTCAGGAGACAGGCCGGACTCTGAAAATACATCATCTACAATGTCTAGAACAGGTGGAATAGCAAGGGGTCTGTGCTGAGGAAGAAGCAGAAAGTCTCTGAGCCTTTTCTTAGATTCAGAATAATCTTGGCTCTCCCAGTGGAGATGCTCCCTCATGGTATGCAGGATTTCCCCAAAAGAATAATCCTCAGGAGGAGAGGCTGAAGGAATGGATTCTTCAGCATCAGAATCCTCATAGGGAAGCATGGAATAATCTTGTTCAGAAGAGGAATCAGAGGAAATAGAAACCTGATCAGAAGAATCATACTCTGTCTCTTGCCTAGGCCTCTTATCAGGAGGGGGATGGGAGCCCCTGATCAAAGTAATTAGGTCTTCGGCCATTTTGAGCATCTGTTTTTTAGGCATGGAGGTCTGAGTAGGAGAATGCTGTACTTGTTTCTTTGTCTTTAGAGCTGCTTTAGTCTTTGTCTTTGAAGCTGAAGATGGCTTAATATATAGTTGTGTAGGTCTGAAGACACCCTCAGAAGCCGATGCCTGCTCAGCGGCTCCGGACACATCTGAGTGGATGATTTCCGAGTGTCCAATACCTTGAGTATCCAGAGGCCCAGTCGGCTCTATGTGGGAGTCGGAAGCGGCCTGTGGCTCTGAGGTAGCGGGCGCCAGGGGCTGCGAAAGCACCTCACTGAGAACCGGCGAATGGCCTAGCAGAGGCCTCGTTGTCGGTTTTGGACCACGGATGCCTATCCTTTTTTCCTTGTCCTTGCGTTTTTTGTAAACTCCGGTTGTCGGCTGTTCCGACAGCATTATATAATTAAATATTCGGCCAAAGTAATGAAATGCAAAATCAAACCAACACTTAATACTGCGTTGGTTAAATCTAGCACAAAACCGACAGCTAGCTACATTGTGATCAGGGCCTAAGCAAGGAATACAGTAAGAGTGAAAATCCTTATGAGGTATTTACTTCCCACAAGAAATACAATTAACTTTTTCTGACATCGGTCTGGAGCAGGAAAAATGTTTCTCCAACAGGGTACTTGGCTTTAATTAAGACTTTGGTTCTGAAATTCGGATTTGAAAATCTCAGGAGTCGGCCGACCGGCACTTGCGAACTGCTTTTGCTTCGCGCACCGCGCGGCAAGAAAGACTGAAGAAAATGGCGTTGGCTGCATCTTTTATACCCCTGGTGCACTGACGTCAGGGAAGAAGCGACAGCAACCGACGCCGGACCTAGACTTTGGAATTCTGGCCGACTGAGGGTAGCCTGCCAGCAGGATAACCCAAGAGTAATGACTGCAACAGTGAAACACGATGAACATCACCTCTTGAATGGAAGTTGTTTGCTGTTTCTGATCCACAAGTTCCAGGCAATACTCGGGTTACAGGCAAACATTTTCTGAGGAATGGAAATTTTTCTGACAAGAGCAGATAGCATCTTTCCTTCCTGCTCAGTCCTACAGTTTCTCCATCACCTACAGTACAAAAAGGAGTGGGACTGTCTTGGAGGACATTAGCGAATGACACCTTAAAGCTTTTCCAAAATCGAAATGCCTGAGCCTGGCATGTTGACACATAGCAATGACCTCACTATATGAGTCGCTCCATCGATTGGATTTTGCAAGAGTCACAGAGACGCACTGAATATAGTCACCACAGCTACCACCTTGGACTCCAACTTCCAGTGTAGAGCTTAATGTGGCATCTTTTTCAGGGTGTCATATGCTCATTTGGCTAGGTCACACTTAAAATGAGTCATGTGAGTAAACTAATTAAGTGCCCTAACGGAGTGCTCACATATCAGTATAATATCCAAGACTCCTTGTCTGGGGAGATAAATCTCTGGTATCTCTCTGACAGCTTTTCTTGCAGGAGTGACACCACAATGTAGTCGGCTAAGAGCCCTGTTCCAACATTTACAGTCCTTGAGGTGCTAAAGGATCCTGTACTGTTGCCATAGGACAGCTGAAGCATCAGACTCTTGCCTAGCCTTTAGAGCCGTTAGCCTAGTAACCTATGAACAAAAAGATGAATAACTTTGTAGGACAGAAGAACTGCCTAAGAGGTAGGTGGGGGCAGAGTAGAACACCTCCTGCAGGATTGCTTCTTACAGGGAAACACAGTCAGCTGACCAAGTTCCTCTCTGATGCATCAATCTGAGAAGTTCCCAAAAGTTTGGGTCTTTCGGAGTAGATACTGGGGGAATTCTTCTCTTCTTCTAAATCCATATCCATAGGGTAGATGATTCTTGGGAACACTTGGAGGGGAGTCATCTGACTGGAAGGGGCAGGAATCTAAATCAGATCCTGCCCACTTCTCTCTAGTGGTTTTCATACCCTGACACTAAAAACGGAGATGAGAAGACCAAGGTCTCAGACTCATGGACATCCTAGGGTGGAGCTAAAGTCAATGTAAATACCCAAGTAAGGTCAATTAAACAGAAAAATAAGTTATATACTCACCATAACGTTCCATGTTGGTAGTCCATCTCACCCTTCATTTTTACTTATGGGTTCGGAGACTCAGCCGATTTATAAGCTCGAAGACTTCTGGTTGGCTCATGGCTAAGCAGGTATCCCACAGTGCATCAGTACAACCCCCAGATCTTGTTTGCTGCTCACTAGAAGAAATAACCATAACAGAAAAACCAATACTAAAGGGTCTCTAACCAAAGATAACCAAAATATTAATATCTCCAGATTCTTCCAGGATGGGAGCAGGAGGGCGGGTTGGTAAAAATGAAGGGTGAGGTGGACTACCAACATGGAACGATATGGTGAGTACACAACTTCCTTATGTTGTGTAGTCCAATCTCACCTTCATTTTTATATATGGGACAGCGTCCCTAGTGCCTTATTCTTGGGTGACTCACTGGAAAATACTCCAGAGCACCTTGGAGCCAAAGGATGCTCTACCCCTGGAAGCTAAATCCAATTTGTAATGTGTAATAAAAGTATGAGGGGTAGCCCACGTAGCTGCTGCACAAATATTATCAAGTGGGACCCTGGCTTGAAAGGCTGCAGAGGTAAACAGAGACCTGGTAGAATGAGCCTTGATCTTGAAGGGTAAAGGTCTGCCCTCCGAACTGTAGACAAAGGCTATACAACTGGAAATCTAACGAGATAGTGTCACTTTAGAAACTGGTAAGCCCAATCTGGATTCAGAAAAGGAAATGAATAGTTGATCTGATTTCCTCAACACCTTGGTCCGATGCAAATAAAAATGTAGTGGTCTATGAACGTCTAGCTGATGAAACCGATATTCAGCTGCATTACAAACTTTGGGGGCAAAGGAAGGGTTAGTACACAGTGAGACCCTGTTTTTATGAAAGATCAAATAAGGTGGCTTAACAGATGAGGCTTGTAACTCCGATACCAGTCTAGCTGATGTGATAGCCACCAAAAACAAAGTCTTCCAAGACAAAAATTTCAATGAAGATGAGTGAGAAGGTTCAAACGGGGAAGATGTCAGCTTGGACAACACAAAATTTAAATCCCAAGAAGCCACAGGTTCTTGGAGTGGTGGCCTCAACAGAGTGGCTCCTTTCAAAAAGGTCTTGCATAGCTTATGAGACATTAAATTGGTATCTGGAAATCCTAAATGGAAATGAGAAATAGCCGCCAATTGAACTCTGATAGTGGCAGCGGCAGATCCTTGCTGAAATAGCTTGGAGAGAAATTCCAAAATCACAGGGATAGAAGCAGTGTAGGGATCTACATTCATTTTCTGTGCCCAAATAGAAAATCTTTTCCATTTACTGCCATATAGTCTCCTAGTTCAAGGTTTATGGGAGGACATAAGGATATGTGACACGGAGGAAGATACATTGTGAAGCCTGACTAGGGATGGAACTGGAGCAGCCACATTGTCAATTTGAGGGTGTCGATTGAGGGATGTAGTGAACCTGACATGTGAGTCAACAGATCTGGAGCTAGGTCAAGAATCCAAGGATTGTCCAGGAGAAGAGGCTCGAGGAAGGGGAACCAAACCTGATGAGGCCAGTAAGGAGCAATGAGGATTAACTTGCATCCCAGCCATCTGGCTTTCTGAATCACTTTGGAAATGAGAGGAAATGAAGGAAAAGCATACAGAAGGACCCAGGGGCCAACAGTGAGCTAGAGCATCTCAGGGTGTCTCCCCCAGAGGGGGAATGAGGGAAAAATAGCTGCTGCATTTAGCACTGACTGGACTGGCAAAAAGGTCGCAGCAAGGCTGTCCCCATTTGCGAAAAATCTGTTCCATTGTTTCGTGTTTTAGAGACCACTCGTGAGGCAGTAGGATTGCCCAGCTGAGCTTGTCGGCTATCATGTTGGTCGTCCCTGGAATGTGCGTTGCAACCAGAAAGCGCTGGGAAAAAATCACCCATTCCCAAACTCACATGGCCTCTCGACAGTGTGGGTAAGATCTGGTACCACCCTGTTTGTTGATATACCAGACTACCGACATGTCTGATTGTATCGCAATAGTCCCTAGAGGAAGAAGGTCTTGAAGTGCTTGCAACGCGAGGAGCACCGTCCTCATCTCCAGAACACTGACATGCAGGTGAGCCTCATGTTCTTGCCATGTGTCTTGGACAGTCCTGCCGAGATAATGCCCCCCCACCCGATCTGGGAGGCATCCGTGGTCACAGTGGCAATGGGTTGGACAGGAACAAAGGGGGCGCCCATCGTCAACTGGTTGGGTGCTATCCACCAAAGGAGGTCCTCCTTGCATGATTCTGCCAGCAGAATAGGATGATTCAGCGGAAGATATTGGAAGGACCATTGGGAAAACAGAAGCCACTGGAGAACTCTCATGTACAACCTGACTAATGGTACTAATAGGATGGTGGATGCCATAGTCCCGAGGAGCTGAATAACCCACTTTGCTTTGACCTTCCGCAACGGGAGAAAACGTTGAATTTGAAAGATTATATTTTGTGCCCTTTTGGCGGGAAGACGAGCTGTCATGTTCACTGTGTCTATCTCTGCACCTATAAAATTCACAGATTGAGAGGGCAATAATGCAGATTTTGTCCAGTTTATGGAGCTCTCTAATTGAACACAAGTTGAATAGTGGTGTCCCTGTTTTGGAGAAGTAGATGCCTGGTGGGGGCGTTCAGGAGCCAGTCGTCCTAGTACAGAAACACCTCGAATCCCTGACGTCTCAGGTGAGCTGTCACTATTGCCATGCATTTGGTGAACACCCTGGGGGCTGTGGGGAGACCAAAGGGCAGAGCACGAAACTGATAGTGACTGGCTCCCAGCCAGAAGCATAGATGGCTCCTGGACGCCTTGTCCATTTTTGTATGGTAGCAGGCATCCTGGAGATCTATTGAGCACATCCAACAGTCTTTCCCTAACAAAGGGAATATCGACTGCAGTGCTACCATTTGAAACTTGTCCTTCCTCACGGATTAATTTAATCTGCTGATGTTCAATATTGGCCTCCAGTCTCCTGTTCGTTTTGGGACTAAAAAGAACCTGGAGTAAGTTCCAGATTCCATCTGGTCTACTGGGACGGACTGGATGACTCTTTTTAAGTGCAACTTATTGATCTCCACAGTTGCCTGATCACTGAGATTGGGTGGTATGTCTAGGATTTTCTTGGGAACAAACGGTGGAAGGGAGAGGGTATAATACAGCCTCTGGTAACAACTCTTTGTACCCATTTGTCTTGGTTTATACTTAGTCAGGCTTCTGGATAGAAAGAAATGCGACCCCTGACCGGCCCCAGAGAAACTCAGTCGGGCCCCATATCAGGAATGCTGCTAAGGCCGTCCCCGAAAGGAATCACGACCTTGTTGGTACTGCGGACCGCCCCTGCCTCTAGGATGACATCTCCCATTTCCTCCACCTCTGAAGAAGGGTTCACCCTGTGTGTCCGGACAGACTCTCTGGGACTTCCTGAACCACATTTTACCATCCCTTTGACCTTTAGGGTATGGTCTAGAGGGAACAGTAAAACGTACTCCTATGGCAGAAAGCGTCTTTCCTTCTTGCTCACACCGAGTGAGTGTGTTCTTCATCTTAGATCCAAACAATGAGGAACCATCAAATGGGGCATTGGTGAAAGTGGACTTGAATGGTTCTGCAAAATTACACAAGCGCATCCAAGAGTGACGCCTTACGGCAACTCCTGAAACCGCTGCTCTACTCGCTCCATCATCCACACAAGAAATAAGCCGCATGGAGGAGTTAACTATAGAATTTAAGGTAGACAACTGAGCAGAAATCTTGTCAGGGACTCCCACAGTACATGTACCCTGTATAGAATCTCCTAACTCCTTGAGGAGATCCCTCTGCAATCTCATGAAGTGAGTGAGATAGTTCAAAGATCGAAGAGTAAAAGCCGCTGAACTGAAGACGCACTTCCCATACCTGTCCATCTGTTGAGACTCCTTATTTGGCGGATGGACAGAAGTAGTCTCAGCAAGCTCCTTCTTAGTGGTCGCTGCCACCACCATGGCATCTACGGGGACACCTTTGGACAAAAATTCTTTATCTGGAGGGGCAGAAAGAAACTTGTTGGGTCTCCTAAGGGCTGGCTCCACGGCATCTGGAGTATCCCACACCTTTTGAATAACTAAATGCATCAGTTTGTCAATAGGTGGAGACACCCAAGAGGCAGAAGGTTGAGACCAGAAAGCCTTCAGGTACACCGACTCCTCATCAGAAGGGTTAACAGTGGGCCAGCCGCACCACTGCTTAAAGATCTCCAGGATGTCCACAAAGGAGACATTATCAGAGGACGACTTGGGGGACCCTTCTGACTCCTTGAAGTCAGTGTCAGATGTCAAAGACTCAACCTGGGAATCAACATGCTTCCTCTTGCATGTCTTCTTCCTGGGGGGCTCCTCAGAAGGGCATTCTGGGGAGGTCAAGGAAGAGTGGGGGCCACCAGTTGGTGGCTCCTGAGGCTGAGGGTCTCTGCTCTCTCCGGAGAGAGTAGTGGCTGAGACAGAAGTGGGTGCTCTAGGGGGGAAAGTGTTGGTACCCTTGGTGGCAACTGGTGACTTGGATAGCACGCTCCTCATCATCTCGAATGCCAACCTCTCCGGCTCTGAGGACCTCTCCCGCTCCTAAGAGACAGAGGATACCACCGGCACCAGAGCTATCGGCTTTGAGATAGACGCAGGGTCCAAACTCAACCTAGCCAAAGCGCTGAGAGGGAGACTTGGAACCGAAGAAGACCGATTCCAACCTTCCTTGTTGGTGCCGACCGGAGAACTTTGGCCCCTGGACACAACGGATGACACCAAAAATGTCGGAGCAGAACTCGGCTCCGAAGCAAACGCTAGTGGAGCTGGAGCCACGGGTTCCACCAATGGCACCAAGCCCTCCAACTGCGACAAACCAGCGTGGCTCGGAGGAGGAGGAATAACAATCGAGGGTATAACGCGTTCCATAGGCTCTGGAACCGACTGGGTCAGAGCCGACAACAATTTGGATAGAGCAGACGACTTCAGCAGTCTCAGGACCACCCTCTCCACATCTTCTTCCGAAAGGCTCCTGGAAGACCTGGAGGACATAGTTGGGGATCTTGATCTTGGAGGATTAGCAGGTTCCATAAATTCAGTGGTCGGTTCCGACAAATTAGGATCTGACCCTGTCACCATAATGCTGCTCTCAGTCGACTCCGAAGTCAGTGGAGCCGATGAGGCCGATTTTGCCACTTTAGGAGGTGGCTCCGAGACACCAGCCGGTGCCGGACAAGGTCTTTTCAAAGACTTAGACTTAGCTGATTTAGTGGACTTGGAAGAAGAGGAACAGCTAGACAAGGCTTCCTTAAAGGAAGGCTTTAAAAGACCCTTTAGAATGAGCTTGTTCCTACTCTCCTGTAACACTCTAGGGGAGAAGGCAAGGCAAAACAAGCAAGTCTCTTGCAAATGGATGGCCCCTAAGCAACAGACACATAGACCATGACCATCCGTAAAATTACATTTTCTGGAGCACTTCATGCATTTCTTGAAGCCTGAAGGCTTGTGCTCCTTAACCTCTTTAGACATAACACACAGACGAAAGGAGAAGAAAAGAGAAGTAAAAGGGAGGACTAGGTCCTCTAACTTAAACAGGCCTAGCCCTGAAGGAGGAAAAAACACCACAAGGACTAGGTCCTCTAACTAAAACGGCCTAGTCCAGAAAGAAAAGGGACAGCTAGGTCTTCTAACTTAAACAGACCAGCGAACATTTACACACACACAAAAACCCTTTCACACAGAAAACCCCTAATTTGCTAAGGATTAACAGAGGAAGCTGAAACTGGAGTTTCGAACAACAAACACCACCGTAAAGAATCAATACCAGCGGATAGCCGCCAAAAACCAAACTGCTCTACAAAACTGTAGACTGGAAAAATGCTAGCGTTATCAAGCTATCCGCACTAACAATAAGTATAAAACTGGTACACAGGTTACCACAAAGCCCATTAGCAGGTCCAAGGCCAACGGCTTGCACCAAGGGGGTGCAAAGGAGCTAATTACCTAAGAATTAGTAAACCTACACTAACAAATACTAATGCAACAACAATTGTACTACACAAATTACAACTCTGAACAAGATTTTAAGCAATGTAAGCAAGAAAAAAGTTAACACTTGGCCAGAGCCAAGAGAAGCACTACCAAACTCGTCGACACGGCAAATGAGATCTGAGGTTTGTACTGGTGCACTATGGGATACCTGCTTAGCCACGAGCCAACCAGAAGTCTTCGAGCTTATAAATCGGCTATTGTTTTCAAGTGTCGCCAATCACTCAGAAGCTGATGCTGAAGACTCAGGCACTGAAAGAACTTAACACATGAACAGGGTTGGTACTGACAAGCTTGGCACAGACTCAGACAGCTCAAGCCTCAACACTGAGAGAAGCATTAGCACGTTACCTAGGACCGTTGCTGTCCTGAGGATTCCAACACTAGCGATGACAATGTGGAGAATGACCAAGAAGGCATCACAGCCAATACTGGCACCAACCCATCAATATCAAGAACCTAGGATCTACAGTCCCTCATCATCACAGAAAAGGATAGCAGTGCAAAATAAGTGATTGGTATCTATGTCAGCTTAACGAGTTGCAGGGAACTTCTGGCTTTGAAATGACAAGTACCTTAAATAGGGCAGGCAGCAGTTCAGCGGAAACAAGAGCAGGACTAGGACTTCCTCTCGTCATCCTGGAAGCTTGAAGAAAAAGAGGGCAAGCACCTTCCTCCTTTCCTCTCAGTCCAAATATATAATCCCAGGGGGAATAGCAACAGACCAGGAGGAAAGAACAAAAAGGGAGAAGGAAGGTCTATATCTGGACAGATCATTTTCAAAAACTGCTTCTTTTCTTTTGGATTTGGGGGGGGCAGATTCTGCACCAAAGAAAATCCTGCCCCCTCCCCCATACAGAAGGCAGATCTGAGCCCTATCTAAACACTGGTCTGGAGTGGAAAACCTCAGGAGGGGAGGTGGGCAGAGATATGGATGTATCGCCAGTTGCCCTCACCTTGTAGCTTTCACTTTTCTTTATTTTATGACTTGGAATCCACGGAAGAGTTGCTAGATAGCCAGACTTTCATGATCTGCTTATACTTCCTCTCCTGAAAGGTTCTAGACCCAAACTCCATAAAAAAAGTTGCATTGGGGCATCTAAACAATCCACCCCCCCAGGTAAACTTCACATACACTGTTTGCCCTTGGGGTGGATTTTTGCTTGTATTTCTGTGAACTTCTAAATTCACAAGCACAGTGTCTCTCCATGGAGAAATATATACAATTAACTTGTAAAAACACTCTTGAAATACAATCCAAAAAGCCTGTGACTGCTTCAATGCAAGCAGTGCTTGCATCAAACAAGATCTAGAAAGACAGAAAAGTCAGAGTAACTGGTGGCAGCTAGTTGTGCAGTTGAAGTCGACAGACTAGATCTTGTAAGATTCAACTATTGACCTAGTCAAACCCAGTAACAACAGTCACAAATTGGCAACAGCAATAACAATTTAGAGCTAATAAATGTTCCAAAACTGGGTACTTATTCGCTGTGGAAGTTGGTCAAGGGACTGACAGCTGATCATTTCTTTGTGGAAATAAATATGAATAATGACATGAATGTCTCCTTGTAAACCATACCAGGCCAGTATTGAGCAGGAAGGAGCTACTACACACATGAAGGAATGTATTCACATATGCACAGTTTGCAAAAGCTCTGAAAGTCAGACAGGAAGCATGACAATCCACCACTAGCAAGGTCCACAGAAAATAAATAACGCTGCGGCAATGATTGTTAAGCTGAAGATCACACCTTAATGGCACTTTTGCTAGCATCACTATAGTGCACACCCTATACTAGTGCTATTGATCACCGTTTGCACTGCTAGTGGGATGTTGGCAAAATGGTCAAGGTGTTTACCTTACAGACACAAGGTGAAGGGTTTGATTCTGACATGGGATAATGGGCTAGGTTTAAAATTGCCAAGGGGAGTTAGCCTAGTACTAATCTATGAGCCTATGAGGATTCCTACCTTAAATGTGGAGCAATGGGTCACTGTTAGTGCCTTGAAAGATTGAAAACTTGGCCTTTGATACCAGATCATCAGAAAGCAGAAGCCTGGACTATTCCATAAGGTTCACGGATTCACATTCCAATACAACTACGGATGCACTGCAACAAGAAAGATGCCGCACTCTCGAGGTCCCAGTCTTTAAACAAGCCATTAAACAGAGGTCCCAGCAACCTGATCTACTACCTGCTGTTCATATTAAAAGGACATTCCATGAAGAAACTGACAGAACTGTTTTTCATTAATCTACTGTATCTTGCTCTTAAATGCAGTGCTAAAGCCTCAGTATCTCTCACACTAAGCACCTCAGGTTAAATTGTAAATAATCTCATGCCCAAAATTCCCTCAAGGAGACTTCCTATTGACATGATTTTGATTTTCAGTTTACTCACCTTTCTCCCGAAGTGCACTGCATCCACACAATGTGAAACAGCCTAAATGCAATACACCTGGTACGTTGTTTCCGTGTTCTTCCTACGATAACATTATTGTAATTCAATGACTTTTTAGTGTGGCTCTGGAAACGGGGCCAGAGTTTTTTCTTCACTGAGTTATTCCAACTTCTGCTAAGGTTAAGAAAAGCCTTTTACAATGCATTTTTTCTCGTTTCAGATGAAGGAATTAAATTCGAGGTTTCTGTTATATATTCAATTTGCAGTCCTTGTACGTAACCACGTCACCCAACAAACTCTCTTCATTAGGTGTCGGACACTTTTCTCATTCATCTCAGACAGACAGGTGACATTTAAGAGACTTGGTAAACCAGTTTCAGTCAAGTTCTAGCATTCCTGTTGTCCTTAATTTTCTATAGTTACATACAAAAGTACAGTTTTGTACCTACCATAAATGTAGATGTTCGAGGATCCACATTGCTGCAGTCCTAACTATTGGGTAGTCCGCTGTCCAGTCGGCCCGAATACCAAAGATGACCGACGTCATATCCTCAGTCTTTTCTTGCCCCAGATGTCAGAAGACCCTAGAAAGATAAGGCCAAAACCAAAAACTCCAAACATACCTGCACCAAAAATATGTACAATATATACAAAATACCAGAATATAACCTCACCTACACAACCACCCCTAAACACAGAGGGAAGGAGGACTGCAGCAATGTGGATCCTCGAACATCTACATTTATGGTAGGTACAAAACTGTACTATGTTCTTCATTCCACATTGCTGCAGTCCTAAAGAATCCCAAAGCAGAGGTAAGGGAGGCTGGCAAATCATAAGGAAGCAGGAACTGACAACATGCCTTGCAAAATAGCTGTGGCAAAACCAGCCCTAGACTTAGAGTAGAGAGGAAGGTGATAATGCTTAGAGAAAGTATGCACTGAACTCCAAGTAGCTGCCTCAAAATATCCTTAGTTGCCACCCCTTAGAAATGCTGTTGAAGTGGCAGTAGCCCTAGTGGAATGAGGCCTAATCCCAGCTGGAATCTCCTTGCCATGATGGGAATAACAAAATGCAATGCAAAACCCAATCCACCTAGAAATAGTTTGTTTTGACACAGGCTTGCCCTCTTGAACCCAAAGCAAAAGAAACAAACAACTGCTGAGACTGCCTAAAATCCTTAGTCCTGCTCAAATAATAACGCAATTGCCTGTGTACATCTAAAGTGTGCAAAATCTTTTCCCCTTTATTTTGGGGATCTGCATAAAAAGTAGGCAAATGAATAGTTTGGTTTAAAGCCACACTAGAAACCACCTTAGGCATAAAGGAGGGATTAGATACCCTATCCTTATGAAAATCAAAAGGCTCTACCGCCATAAGGGCCTGCAACTCAGAAACCCTTCTTGCAGAAGTAATGGCCAACAAAAAGCAGTCTTCCATGACAAGTATTTCAATTCAGCAGTAGCCTCAAAGGTTGTAGAGTAAGTTTCTCCAACACAAAATTGAGATCCCAAGCAGGAGTAGTCTTATATTCTTTCTAAGAAATTGCTTGAACAAAGGATGCGAAAACAATGGTGGGTCACAATCATAGTGAGCTGAAATTGCTGCAGCATGAATCTTAATGGAAGAAAGACAAACCTTTGCCCAATAACTCAGTAAGATATTGAAGAGCCACACTCAAATTAGGCTCAGAAATCTCCAAATTGTTTGCTGCACTCCAAAATAAAAATCTCTTCCATCTTTCCTTGTACTAGGTCTTCTGGCTTCCATAATCACATTTAAAACTTGTTGAGGAAGTTGAGACCTGCTGTCTTTCAAAACAGAATATGCCAGGCTGTTAGATGAAGAGAGTGAAGCTTGACATTGAGCAGGTGACCGTCCCTCTGAGACAACAGGTGTGGAATCAAGGGTAAAGGCCATGGAGGCTTCCTCACCAGACTCCTCAGTAATGGGTACCAGTGCTGCCGAGGCCAATCTGGAGCTATTAAAATCATCCTTGGCTTGTCTTGTCTGACCTTTAGAAGCACATTTGGGAGAAGAGGCAGAGGTGGAAAAGCACAAACACGACGATTTTCCCAACTGAAAGGAAGAGCAACCACTTTCCAAGCTGTGTGATGACAGATCTATGTCTGGATGACACTGTCAATTTTGAAATACATGAAGATCCAGTTTCCGGGATCCATGATTTGTCTGCTTAACACATCTGCTAAGGAGTTCTGTGCTCCTGGCAGAAACCTTGCCTGAAGAGTTAGTTGCAAGCTGGCGCAGTCTCCCATAAAATCATTGTTTGCCTGCACAATGGGTAAGAATGTGTTCCCCTTGTTTGTTGATGTACCACATGACAGTTGTGTTGTCTGTTAGAATCAACACCTGCCCTGGAAGAAGTAACTCCTTGAAAGCCATTAATGCAAACTGGACTGCTAACATCTCTTTCATGTTGATATGTAGATGCTGTAGTCTGGCAGGCCACTTGTCTTGTATCCACTTTCCATTTAGATGAGCTCCCCAAGCAATGTCTGAGGCATCTGTCGTTAGAATCTGACTCGCCTCTGGCCGGGTCACAGAGAGTCCCTTGTTTAGGTGACATTCCTGAGCCCACCACAAAGGTATTATTTGAATGACAGTGTCCAAATCCTGGCAGTGCTGTGTCCATACATTTTGAGATACCATAGCAGCTTCCTCATATGCAGTTTGGCATTGGGAAGCACCAGAATACAAGATGCCATGAACCCTAAGGCTTGAAGGACTGTCCTTGCAGTCAGCCCGGACTGAAGAGATAGTTGATGGAAGTAACTGGAAAGATTCTTTTGTTTGTCCTGCTGTATTCAGTCTCACACCCAGAAAGCACATGTCTTGAGAGGGTACTAGACTGGACTTTATTTCGTTCACAGAATACCCTAGGCATCTTAGCACTGCTATGACATAATCCAAATGCTGTAGAAGGTCTTCCTTTTCTTGAGCTAGAATCAGGCAGTAAGGATAGATTTGAATTCCTTTTAGCCTGAAGTAAACTATCACTGGAGCCAGAACCTTTGTGAATACCAATGCAGAGAACTGATAATGAGAATTTCCACGTCGAAAACTCAGATACTTCCTGCAACTTAGTCTTATAGGCACATGAAGGTAAGCTTCCTTGAGATCTAAAGTTACCATCCAGTGATCTTTGCCCAGCAGCGGTAAAAGCTGTCAACATTTTGAACTTGGGAATGTCCAGATAAGTGTTGAGGATAGATAAATCCAAAATTGGTCTCCACGTGTTTCTTTCTGGCACAGGAACTGGCTGAATGGCCCCTATTTGGAGCAACAGAGAAATTTGCTTGTGAGCCTCTTTTCTTTGTAGAGGAGGAATGTCTGGCATGCCTTTGAAAGGAGGCAAGGTATGGAAATAAAACCTGTAACCGTGGTGAATGATATCCAGAACCCATCTGTCTTGGGTAATTAAATCCCAATTTTCTTTGAAAAGAGACAGCCTTCCTCCCAAAGGTGCTGCTGGCAGCTGAAAGGTCATTGGGTCTGCTTACGAAGGACTGACCCCTGCCCTCACCAGAAGTCTGAGCAGGGGAACTCGAACCTTGAGCTCTGCCCCTGGGAATCATAAGCAGGATAAGTCCATCCCTTAGTAGGCCAATTTCTACTAAACTGGAGGCTGCACCTGCAAAAATCCTTAACAGTTTGCATAGACTTAGCCTTGTCCTCCATTTTCTTTAAAACTGCTTCCACAAACAACACATCAGACTGCAACATCCAAAATCCTTGTTTTAACATGCTCAGCTAAATTCTGATCTCTCAACCAGGCATGCCTACGAAGAACAGAACCAGTGGCAGCCCCCCTCGAGGAGGCCTGTACAGCATCAAAACCACACTGCAAGGAATGTTTACCCACCTGTTCAGACACATGAACTAAATCCTGCAACTCTTTACACTCAATACCTTCTGTCAGAGCATCCACCTTAGATTTCAATTGTGAAAGGAGGTAATTCTGATATTTTAACATGTGAAACTGACAATTCAACGCCCTCATGGCTAAAGTGGAAGAAGTATACACTTTCTTTCCCCATCTATCCAAAGCCCTTGCCTCTTTATCAGGAGGAACAGGATTTTTAACAACAGAGGCCTTCACACCTTTAGGCCCCTGAGAGACTCTGCCCTAGGACTCTTAAAAGATACTTATGAGCTTCAGGCACCCTATAGTACCTATCGGTTTAACTGGGGCAGGAGGCAAAGAATCAGGATTCAGGGAAGCCTCTGCAAAACATCTTCCACCACATTCAGAACAGGAGGTATAGCTAAAGGCCTATGCTGGGGTAAAACAAGAATTCCCTAAGCCTCTTCCTGGAATCAGAGAAATCTTGACCTTCCCATTTAAAATGCTCCCTCATGGAATGCAGAGTCTCTGAAAATGAAAAATCCTCAGGAGGAGAAGCTGAAGGAGTAGAATCATCCACATCAGAATCAGAATAAGGAGGATACTCCTGCAAGTCTTCAGCCGAAGACTCAGAAGCCTCGAACATTGCTCAAAACTCTCAAACTCAGGTTCCACCCTAGGCCTCTTATCAGGAGGGCATAGAACCTCTAATCATAGTAATCAAATCCTCTGCCATTTTAAGCATATGTTTCTTAGGCAAAGACCCTGAAGCACTAGGAGAAACCCCCACTGAAGCTAAACTTGGCCTGCCTCTCAAAGAAGCCTTGGAAACAGAAGGGAGGCTCTAACCACCTTAGGAAGAGAGGGAAGAACAGCCACCTGATCAGCCTGGCCTACTTCCTGAGAGGATACATCCTGTAACAGTAAAGTCTCTCCCTGAGACTCCAAAGAAACACCTGGCAGAACCTCCTTTGCTGCTTTGTCCAAAACTAACCTGGCACAGTCTAACCTTCTCTTAATAGTGCGTTTGTTAAATCTATAAACAAGGTATACACAAAGTATGGTAATCCCTATGAGGTATCTGTTTCCCACAAGAAATACAGTTATTCGCTTTTTCTGACATCCGGTTAAATACTGAGGCAAGAAAACCAAAAACTTTGATTCGGTCTGAAACTCTGACTTCAGAAACTTTCAGGACCATGCGGCAAAAAGACTGAGGATAATAGTTAGGACTGCAGCAATGTGGAATGAAGAACATCTACATTTATGGTAGGTACAAAACTGTACTTTTGTATGTAACTATTGTGTTATCTCTCTTTTGTCATACAAGCAGACACAAATTTATTGTAGAAAAACTGGTGGGCAGTCAAGATCCATGCCGTAAATAGAAATGAGGAAAGGTGCAAAATGGGCCACTAAACTACACTTAGGTGGCATTACAGGAAGGAAAACTAACTTTAGGATGAGGCGAGTATAATGCAGGAAACAATTTTCCTTTAAAGATCCCATGGAACTTAATGACAAACAACAGGGGTTTCCTTACTCTTATGCTCACATTTCCTACAGTCAATATAAACACCACATTGTTTTTCCCAAACAGCAAGTTTCCTCAGTGATGTCTCCACATCATATTTCCTCTAGTCAGTATAAAAACCACCCTGGGTCTCCCTGAAAAAAAGAAAACACTCAACTCTTGCACCACACCTCCAGCCTCACATAGACATACTAAACCAGCAATGGCAAAAAATACACATAAATACACAAAATCATACTCGGAGGCTCTAAATAAAAGCTTGCAAAAGCATTACAAACCTCCAAAGCAGACACCCAAAAAACCTACACCTCCCATCACAAAGCAGACAACATATAAAACACAAAATCAGTGTGCCGCACAATCACAGCCCATAAGGCGAAATAACATACCTAACACACTAGTAATAGACGACTCTATAGTCAGGCACACTGACGTCCCACTCCCCAGGCTGGACAAGGAGAAGGTTACTGTTCGCTGCCTGTCAGAAGCCAGAATCCGCCACATAACACAAGCACTCAGGTCACTCCAGAACAAGTACGAATATGACTCTGTCATTGTTCATGCTGGTGTGAATGACCTGAGACATACCTCCCTGGACTACATGAAAAGAGACATGGAAGAGCTCTCTGATCATGTAGCCCAGGCGGGTATGACCCTGACCCTGAGTAGCATCCTGCCCTCACCAAGAATGATACTGCAGTATAGAGAAAAAAATATCAATTTTAACAATTTGCTAAGCGTCTGGTGTCATTCAAAGGGGATCCAGTGTCTGTCAGCCTAGGACGACATGCTCAACAAGCCTCGTTGCTTCGCAAGAGACGGCTTGCACCTGTCACCCCTAGGCTTTCGAATACTGGCCAAGGATCTTGCTGCCCCCATAGTGCCTTTTTTAAGCAAGGCTCAAAAGTCAAACCCACCTCCGTAAACAGCACAAATAAAAAAATGAGGGTTATGCTACTCAACGCCAGGAGTTTAAATCTCAAAATGCACGTTCTTGAATCACTCCTCAGTATGGAGAACATAGACATCTGAGCAGTAATTGAAACCTGGTTCAAGGCTCCAGAGAGCACCCCAGCACTACCTGGCTACAACTCATACCACACATTTTGGTCACAGAACATGGAACAAAACAAAAAAAAGGGGGTGTATCCATATTCATCAAGGATACCTACACCTCCAGGTTAGTGGTACAGCATGATACCTCCGAGATCATACATGTGCAACTAACATCAGGCAAATCTGGAATGCAAATTGTGGCCTGTTACAGATCACCCTCCATGACTCAGGACCACCACTCCGTCTTTCTGGAAACACTGGAAAACATGAAGGTCCTACTGAACACCCTGATATTGGGCGAATTCAATTACCCTACCATTAATTGGGAAAACTACTCAAGTACAAACTCCCAGATCCAGCGCTTCCTTCCAACTCAAATGCCCTGGATCAGATAGTAAACTCCCCTACCAGAGGTGAAAACATATTGGATCTGGTCATCACCAACATGGGCGACAGGTGTTCCACACCGGAGGTCAACGCGTCACTGGTTAGATCAGACCATAAACTAATCACTCTGGATGTCCACACCACGCCACCACCTCCAACTAAGGAAACCACAGTGAAAAACTTTTCTATAGCAAACTTCACCTTACTTAAGGCAAAGGTGGTAAGTTTCACAGCCCCCACGCTAAAGAATAACAGTGTACAAGATGTAGGAACCTTTACAAATGCACTCTATGAGCACCTACAAGGATGCATGGATCGTGCCATCCCTAGCAAAATCAAGACTCACTCCCCTAAGAGAAGGAAACCAGTCTAGTGGACCCCTGCCATAAACAGGCTATACAATAGAAGGAGGAAACTAGTTCAGAAAAAAAGCAAATCCCAAGAAGGAAAGACAATCCTGATCAGTATCAGTAAGAAACTAAGGTCTCTCATAAAAGCCTCCAAGGCTAACTTTGAAAGAAAAATAGCCAAGGATTCGAAAGATAACCACAAAGCCTTCTTTAGCTATGTCAAGAATCTAAGTGGCAACTCGCAGATATGCTCTGAGCTAGTGCAAAATAGCACAAAATATACTGAACCCACTGATATTGCCAACATCCTGGCAGATAGATTCAGTGCAAACTTCACCCCCCTCTCACCACCAAAAGGGCCCACAACAATACCAGAAAAGTGTAGTGTCCCGGAAAAGTACAGTTTTGTACCTACCATAAATGTAGATGCTCGAGTGTAAACTCTGCTGCAGTCATTACACTTGGGTTATCCTGCCGTCAGGCGGTTCCCCAGTCGGCCCGAGTTCCACAGTCTTGGTCCGGCGTCGGTTGCTGTCACCTCCTCCCTGACGTCAGTGCGACAGGGGTATATAAGATGCAGCCAACGCCATTTTCCTCAGTTTATCTTGCCCCAGATGTCAGGTGCCCCCAAATAGGTAGGCAATTCAAATTGCTAGTAAAGTATACAAAAGAAAAGCAAACAACAATTTTCAGTTACCAGCAAATACTCCCCCCATAGGTAGTAAAGGGTAGAAGGCCAAGGTACATACCAGCAAGTAAGAGGGGAAGGAGGGAGGGTAACCTGGACTGCAGCAGTGTTTACACTCGAACATCTACATTTATGGTAGGTACAAAACTGTACTATGTTCATCGTGTTACACTGCTGCACACTTGGGTGGAATCAAAAAGCTGAAGTAGGGTGGCTGGTTCTATAAGGCATTAGGGGTGGCTATAAGGTCCTGCAGCACAGCAGTGGTGAAGCTAGCTCTGGATTTGGAGTATAAAGGCAAATGGTAATGCTTGGTGAAGGTATGCACAGAAAGTACTGTCATGTCTGTCATCTCGATTCGGCGGATAGGCAAGTCTGGGCAGTCCCTCGGCATGTGTAGTGGCAGCCCCAGCGTCACTCAGCTAAAGGCTTCATAGTAAAGGCATCTCCGGCATGTTCATCTCAGTGTTTCTCAGCCCCCTTGCCCCAGTTCCTCTTCTTGCCCTAAGGCCACATAAATATGGTTGGTTCCAAATAGTAGAAACAAACAAAAAATGGCAAAAAATAACATATATACAAACAAAAATATCCCATAATAGATTCCCCAGCAAAACAAAAGATAGGCAAATACCTAGGAGGTACCTACAGAGATGGGGAGGGTGGGTATCCCCACTGCTGAGGATGGCCTATAGGACATCTACATTTATGAGGGGTACAAATTGGTACTATGTCCTTTCAAGGATGCATCTGCATGCACATCTTTCAAGGTAGAAAAACCAGTCCCTGCAAACGGCAAGGGAGAGATAAGATTATGGTGTGTAATCGAGAAGCTTACTGCCAAACTGGGGAGGAGGAACCCTAATTCCGGAGTTAGTATAAAAGGTAGAATTACATGGCTTATGGAAATGTATGCAGGGATCAGGGCAGTAAAATGCATGTCTTGGCAAGCCATAGCAGATAAAAAAAGCTGTGGTAAGCTGTTCCTTGAAAAAGCTGATGTGGCCTGATGTTTTCTGGAGTTTTCTTCCCATGGTAGGAGTAACAAAATCTAATGCAATTTCCTATCCACTTAGAGATTCTCCACTTTTTCTTGCTTTTTTTCCCATTTGCTTTCATTATGCATATGCTGCCAGTAGCTGGTCAGTATTCTATTGCTCTTGTCCTTGCTCTTGCGTAGCGTTATTGTCGTAACGCATCATGTACATGGTATCCAAGGTAGTATTACCCCTGTTCTGTGGGAAGGGTGTAGGTAGGTGGATAGCTTGATTAAAAAGATAGGCTGGAGACAAGCTTTGGCATAAAAGTACCTTAGTCATCATGGACACTATAGTTGATATGGACTCAGGAAGGGCTGTACTGCCATTATTAATGCCTGTAGTACGGGTACCCTTCCCTTGATTGTGAGCAGAAGCAGGGAAAGCAGTTTTAAGTGATATGAGCTGCACTGTTGCTGTACTGTAATGCTGGAGTTGGAGGTATCAACTTTTCACAGCAAGTCAACAAGTGGCACAGCCTCAATGCAATGGTGGCAGGTGGCTTGGCATTTTTAATCTCTCCCAGAAACTGCCTGCCAGAAGGGATGTGAGACTGAGGGAGGAGAGAAGTTGTATTCTGCTGAAATATTCTGCTGAAATATCTGAATGGAAATGGAATAGGGAAGGCCGCCGTGGAAGAAGGCTGCCAAGTATTCCACCATGTTGCCTATGTTTACCAGACACACATTCTTACTTTTTGCAGTACTCCAATCCAGATATCTTTCCATTTTGCTTTTTATTTTTTTTTTGTTGAAGGGTCTGTGAGCCTCCAAGATTCCTCCTTTAACCCTTTTAACCCTAAATGGTCTATGTTGGGTTATTTGGTCTTTCAAGGCAGCCAGGCAGCCAGTTCCAGTGTTTGGATGCAGGGTTTTGAAGTTGTTCTGTGTTAACAGCAAAGGGAAACTAGGGCAGAGGCCAGGCCATGTTCGAGACCCGGTCTTCAGTAATGGGTAATGGGTACAATGTGCCCCTGTGCAGAGCTGGCAGGATGAGATATGGTGACAGTTCTTTTGAGTCTTCAATATGTGGCTGTGCATCAAGGGGGAAGGTGGGAATGCATATGCTGTCCAGTTTTTTCCAACTGAAAGATAGGAGTCCACTTTCCAAGCAAGTGGGTGAAAATCAGAAGATGTCGGATGCAAAGTTTCCATTAATGTAATGGTCGTGGTAGTTCTGCATAGGATGTCTGCTGTTATATTTTCTTGTTTCCCTTGGATTTTGCTTGTACTAAAATATTTGGAAGCTCAGTGCCACATTCAATGAGTTCCACATTCCAGGCATATCAGGTCCCATAGCATATTCTCTTGGGGGTATATGTGTGCCTCCTGTTGTTTGTTGATGTGCCACAAACTGTGGGTCCCTTGTATCCTTATCTGCAGTTGACCCTGAGCGGAAGGAAATGGTCTGAATGCCGCCTGAATTGATTTTTTGCTGGCATTTTTTGGTCTTTTGTGTGTAGGCCTTGTATGGTCTGAATCCCAGCCCTGGTGCCCCCACTGCCAGGCATCAGCATCCCCCCCCCAGGTCTCGAGGTGGGCCTGTGCTTGTGGTGCGCAGTTTGGGTTTTGTGGAAGGGGGCAGTCCTTGTTTTGCTTGGAATTCTGAGCCAGGCATGGAAATATTGGTGGAATTGTTTGAAGATTATTATTTGGTTACAGGCTGTGCTTGTGCTGAGACCACCACTGCTTACCAGTACCACTGTAACTTTCTCATATGTAGTCATGCATAATCAATGGCAATAGGCCATATATGTAATGCAGGACTTAACTGCAGGACTGCTGTCTTTCTTTGTTGTTCTTTGTTAATGCCATGAAGTATGCCATGAAGTAGAAAGTTTCTGCTTTCTTTTTGCTGTTTTGATAGAATGCCATTTGTTTTGATATGTCCAGATCTGCACCCAAGATCAGAATTGACAGCATTTTTTTATACTGACTATTTAGGGGGCTTTATGTAGATGGATGACCCTTTAGATCCTTTGTTAATTTGTTTTGTTGTTGTTAATTGCTTGGCAGTCGTCAGAGTAAAAGGGTAAGAATTTTCCCTGAAGCCCTCCTTTGAGCAGCAAGCCCTTATGGATGACATTTGAATACTCTGGGCACTCTAGAGTAGATAAGCCAAAGGCAGAAGCTGATGAAATGCATTGATGAAATCCTCCTGCTGAAAGGGTATCTTCTGCAATTTTAATTATTGGGGCGTGCAGGTATGCCTCGTATGAGGAGATCTGAGTGCAGCCAAGACTCCTTGCCCTCATGGGAGAAAAGCATGGGAAGAAGCAGGGTTAGGGTTTGCATTTTTTGAATTATGAGGGTATGGACAGATTAGGGAAAATAGAATAGGTTCTCATTCTTTTTCTTTTTTCTTTTCTTTTCTGAGAGTCTGGAGTAAAATCCTTCAAAATGTTTGCCCTTGTTCCAGCTTTCTCAGCCTTCAAAAGTAGTCTCATCCTTATTTGTTCTAGACCTTCTGTCTTACCCTTTCTAGGTAGTTTGGGCTTCCTCTCCTTGGTTGGTAGAGTATGGGAGACCCTGTCTGTAACCTTAGTCTATGGTCTTAAAAATTGTCTCCCTCTCCTGTGATGTAATGCCAGTTTAGAATAAAGGCTAAGCACCCTAAAGGGTGCCTCTCTAGTGCCCTCCTGCCTCTAGTTGTTGCCAACAAACTGACTGCATGCCAATTGGAAGGTGGTGGTGGTGGATGTGTGGCTGTACCCTGCTGGGGCTTAGCCTGCCACTGGCGTCCCCTGTAGGCACCTCTGACCTGACCCCTGCCTCTTGGCCCCGCCTCCTGCCTGCCTGCTCTGGGTCTGTCTGGGAAGGGACCAATTCTTGGAAGGCCATTCTTGGAAGGCTGCTAAACCTTGGAGGCTGGACCTTGGACTGGACTGGTCACTTTTTCTTTTTCTTTTCACCCACCTCAGCCTGCACCTTCTTGAGGGGCAAACAAATTGAGCTCCAGGGGATGAGCAGAGCTTTGATTTTTGATTTAACATTAAGGACTGCTCTTTTAACCATGCATGTCTTCTGATCACTCTGATCACTGTGCTGATCTCTGAAGATCTAAGAAGCCTCATCAGCATCGCATTTTTTGCCCTTTATTAATCTGACCTTGTGAGATGTTATGTTGCATTCCTGTTACATTTTTTTGTCTAATGGTTCATTTCCGACACAGTTTTTTTCCTTAACATTAATCATAAAATCCTGAATACTGAATCATGTAGATACTGAAGTCACAGGCCCTAGCTGAAAGAGTAGCAGTAGTGGAAGTTTTACCCCTAAGGCTCTAGGCCCAGAAGATTTCTTCGTTAGGAGGGGAGGGGTAAGTAGCTGCTACTTAGCTGGAGAGGGTCCTTGGGAGTTTGGGATCTGGCAAGGATCTGCAAAAGGGATGATAATACAGAGGAAAATGTGTGTACCTACCCAATGGCGCCCCATACCCGAGGGTAAGATGGGGAGCAGTACCGGGAGAGAGAAGATCCATCAAGTTACGAGCATCAGGACTGGAGAGGAAGGAGAAGAGAGGACTGGAAAAAAATGCAAAAGCCGTAGCAAATGCAACGGCAAAGCAAATCCTGGCCCCTGCCAAAATCCTGGCTTCCCCATCCTACATGCTCCTTCCCCCAAAGAAAATTCCTCCCCTGTAAAGAAAGAAGAGCAGGAGGAGGCAGAAGGAATGGACTCTTCTGCCTCAGAGTCCTCATAAGAGAAAAGGGATTATCTGATTCCTGAATTATCAATGATTGAAGAAGAGGAGCCATCTGAAGGAAACTGGCTCAGGGGCTTCTCTCTGAGTGGGTTCTCTGGAGGTGGGTGAGAGGCCCTTGGGATCGTGGGATCATAATCGATCAAAGAAATGAGATCCTCTGCTCTTTGTAGACTGAAGCTAGGCCCAGAGAGCCTCTTGAGGGTCTTAGCAGGCACAGATTTTTTTAGTTTTTTTGCTGCTTTAGCCCTGGCAAGGCCTTGCACATGGATAGCACAGCCATGAGCAGGGGGTAGAAATATCAAGGGATAGATCCAAGATAAATATATCATAAAACAGGATCAGGTGGGATTTCAGTAGCTGTTTTTCAGTAGCAGATTCAGCCAGGCTGATGAGGCCCTGCAGGCGGAAAGTGGAGCTTTTCGGAACGAAGAACGGACTCCGCTTCACCTTGAGCCGCGGTTGGCGACACGTTAGTTTAGGCTGATTCGCCCAAACCCCGAGGCTCCGAAAGACGTCGGGTCCTTTTCGCTTTTAGGAATTTGTTAGAGTTTGAGGAGACGGCATAATGCCCGGGCAAATGAGGGCAAAAACTAAACAAAAAAGCTTCGACAAATTCCGACCCGGCGTCTAAGCGTCTGTTGCCAGGGAAAAACAAGCTAGCTGCTGTAGCTGCTGGGCGCGTCTGGGTAAGGTAAAAGAAAGTTAAAAAGTTAAACAGTTATTCACTTTTTCTGACTGCGGCTGAGGCAAGAGAAGGTCCCAACTTTAGGCTCCGTGAAGTCTTAGTAGTAATCTCTGGTTCTGACCGACCCGTTCTAGGAACAGCAGCCCTATACAGCTTCTCGCCAGCGGTGACAAGAAAGAAAAAAAAATGGGAAAAATCCTTTGGCTGATGCGAGAACTGCCGCTACGCTGCCGGGCGGGTGAAGTACACCAGCGGCCGAGGCCAGACCCAGACTTTGGAATCCGGCCAAGGGGCTGCCCTGCGACAGGACACAACCCATTTGTAAGGACTGCAGATGCATCCTTGAAGGACATCTCCATGTTGCTGCTTCCAAAATATCCTTGGTAGGTACTCCTCTGAGGTAGGCAGTTGAAGTGGCTGTTGCCCTGGTGGAGTAAGATCTAATGCTGCTAGGTACAGGTTTCCCATGGTGTGTAGAGCAGAAATGTATACAATGCCCTATCCATTTTGAAATGGCTTTTCCCTGTGCTCCTGCAGCATATGCTACCAATAATTGCTCAGATTTTCTGAAAGCTTTGGTTTTGTCCAAGTAGAAGCGTAACTGTCTGTGAATGTCCAGAGAATGTAGTAGTCTCTCCCCATTTATTCTGTGGTTTTGGATAAAAAGATGGCAAGTGAATAGTTTGGTTTAGAGCCACACTTGATACCACCTTTGGCATAAACACAGGGTTAGTTCTTAAATGACACCCTGTCCTGGTGGAAAATGAGGAAATGTTCCACTGCCATTAGTGCCTATAATTCTGAAACTCTTTGTGCTGATGTTATTGCCAGTAGCAGAGCAGTTTTCCAAGAGATATATTTTAATTCTGCTGTGTTAGCTGGCTCAAAAGGAGGTAAAGTTAATTTTTCCAAAACAAAGTTGAGGTCCCAAGTTGGAGTAGGTGCTCTACGGGGCAGTCTTATGTTTTTAGCCCCTCTGAGATACTGTTTGAGCAAAGGATTAGAGAAAATTGGTGGATCCGTGTTGTAATGAGCAGAAATGGCAGAGGCGTGGATCTTGATGGATGAGAAGGAGAGGCCCTTGTCCAGCATCTCAGTTAAATATTGAATTATCTGAGGAATGTTTGGGACAAGAGGGTCAAGGCTGGGCGCCTGGTTCCAGGCACAGAATCTCTTCCATTTATCCGAATAGGCTTTCCTGGTACTAGGCCTTCTGGCCTCCAGAATGACATCCATAACAGCTTTGGAGAGAGGCATTGCTTGCTTGACTAAGGAATTTTCCATGCAGCTAGGTTTAAGGTCTTTAGCTGGCTGTGAAGTATCTGATTGTTGTGCTGTGTCAGCAAATGTGGGATTTGAGGCAAAATCCAGGGTGGTTCTTGTGCTACGTTCTTTACGATTGGGTACCAGTGCTGGCGTGGCCAGTCTGGTGCAATCAGGATCATCTTTAGCTCTTCTTGCCTGGCTTTTATGAGTACCTTTGTAAGGAGAGGTAAAGGTGGGAAAGCGTATACTTGTAGGTGTTTCCAGCCGAATGAGAGGACATCCACTTTCCATGCTTGTGGATGATAACTCCTTGTGCAGAACTTCTGTAGCTGGCAGTTCATTGGGAATGCAAACAGATCTATGTCCAGGCTCCACCACTTTTGTGTTATCATTCTGAATATTTGTGGATTCAATTCCCATTCGTGGGGATACATGATGTTTCTGCTTAAGTCGTCTGCCAGTGTGTTTTTCTCTCCTGGCAGGAACTGTGCTTGCAGATGAACTTGGTAGTCTAGAGCTGTGTACCACAAGGTCATGGCTTGTCTGCAGAGGGGTTAGGATTGTGTGCCCCCTTGCTTGTTTATGTACCACATAACTGTGGTGTTGTCTGTCTTTAGTAGTAGTTGTCCTGGATGCAGCAGGTCCTTGAAAGCTATAAGGGCATTTTGTACAGCTAGCATCTCTTTTTGATTGATGTGAAGATGCCTTTGCTCTGCAGGCCACTCGCCCTGAATACATTTTCCTGCCATGCGTGCTCCCCAGGTGTAATCCGATGCATCTGTTGTCAGTGTTTGCCTGGCTGCGGGTTGAGTAAAAGGCTGTCCCTTGTTGAGGTGACAAGCTTGAGGCCACCATCGAAACTCCTATTGAAGGCAAGGAATTAGTGGTATAACTGTTCCAAACTTTGACAGTGTTGAGACCATACAGTCTTGAGGTACCATTGTAGTTTCCTCGTATGCAGTCTGGCATATGAAATTAGTAGTATGCAAGATGCCATGTAGCCCAAGGCCTGCAGAATTTTTCTTGCAGGGAGTTGGGTCTTTGTTGCCATCAATTGAAAGTATTGAGTCAGTTGTCCATGCTTCTCTGGCTTGAGATAAGCCATCTGGGCCGTTGTGTTCAAGCTGGCACCCAGGAATATTATCTCTTGTGAGGGCACTAGTTTTGATTTCTTTTCATTTACTGTGTACCCCAGGCACCTTAATAACTTTTTTACGAATGCCAGATGCTTTAGAAGAATGTCCTTGCTCTCTGCTTGAATCAGGTAGTTGTCCAGGTACAGATAAATTTGAATTCCTTTTTGTCTGCAAAATGCAATTACTGGTGCCAGGCACTTTGTGAAGACCCTGGGCACAGTAGATAAGCCAAAGGGCAGTGCAGAGAATTGATAGTGCATTGAACCAGCTATGAATCTGAGGTATCTTCTGCAGTTTTGTCTGGTAGGGACATGCAGGTATGCCTCCTTGAGGTCCAAAGTCACGAGCCAAGCTTTCTTGCCCAGCATGGGAAGAAGCTGCTGTAGTGTCAACATTTTGAATTTCGGAACATCCAGGTAAGTGTTTAGAGAAGAAAGGTCCAGAATGGGCATCCAGGCTTTGTCCTTTCTGGGAACCAGAAAGAGTCTTGAGTAAAATCCTTGTCCTTGCTCCTGTGGTGGTACCTTTTGAATAGCTCTCATGTCCATGAGTACTGTAATTTGTTTTTGAGCCTCTGCCCGTTGATTTGGTGGCGGATTTGGCAGTCCTTTTAATCTTGGCAGAGTGTGAAAGTGGAAACTGTAACCTTGAGATACAATGTTGAGAACCCATTTGTCTTTGGTGATCCAATGCCTATTGTGATAGAAAAGTGACATTTTTCCTCCTAAGGGGGCTGCCAAGAGAGAGCTGTTTGGCAGCTGTAGTGGGAAGTCATTGAGGCTGCTTTTTATATGGTTGGGTCCTGTCTTCCCCTTCTTTTTGGCCTGGTGTACTCCAATGGCGAGGCCTGTAAGGACCTTGTGGTTGACCTCTACCTCTTGGACGTCTGTATCTGCCCCTTTGAGGTCTGTCTGTAACTGGAAAGGACCAATTCTTTGTTGGTCAATTTCTGCTAAAATGAGGAGGCTGAAAAGAAATCCTTCACCATTTGAATAGATTTTGCCTTATCCTCCATCTTCTTTAATACCTCCTCTGCCTTAACTCCAAACAACACATCCCGCTGCAAAGGTGCATCCAATAATTTTGCCTTAACATGATCTGGTAACGTATGTTCTTTTAACCAAGCATATCTTCTAATGACAGAGCCTGTAACTGCTGCTCTACAGGAGGCCTCTAAAGAATCAAAACCACATTACAAAGCATGTTTTCCCACTTGTTCAGCTGCATGCAATAAATCCTGCATTTCTTTAAAATTAGGAGGATCTGAATCTTTAAGCATCTTTTGTTTCAACTGAGACATCAAAAATTGCTGATGTTTTAGCATGTGAAACTGGCAATTTAAGGCTCTCATTGTTAAAGTTGCAGACGTATATACTTTCTTTCCCCATCTGTCTAATGCTCTGGAATCTCTGTCAGAGGGAACTGGGTTTTTTGCTGATGAGGCCTTAATCCCTTTGGGTCCCTTAAAAATAGTTTCAGGGTCAGTAACAGGGCTTTTATACAGAAATTTGTGAGAGTCAGGGACTCTGTAATATCTATCAGGTTTAACTGGGGCTGGAGGTAAGGAGCCAGGATTTAAGCTGGATTCAGTATACACATCATCCACAATATCCAACACTGGCAGAATAGCAAGGGGTCTGTGTTAATCCTGGCCTTCCCAATGGAAATGCTCCCTCATGGTATGTAAGGTCTCCTCAAAGGAGTAGTCCTCAGGCGGAGAGGCTGATGGAATTGATTCCTCAGCATCAGAATCCTCATAAGGGGGTAAAGAATATCCTAGGTCTGAGGATGAATCTGAAGAAATGGACATCTGGTCGGAAGATTCATAGTCTGCATCCTGTCTGGGCCTTTTATCAGGTGGGGGATGGGACCCCCTGATCAGAGTGATTAGATCTTCAGCCATTTTGAGCATTTGTTCCATAGGCATGGAGGCCTGTCCTGGAGAATGCTGTATCTGTTTCTTTGTTTTTAAGGGGGCCTTAGACTTAGCAGAGGGTTTAATGGTTAACTGGGTAGGTCTGAAAACCCCCTCTGATGCTGTGGATTGCTCAGCTACTTCAGTTCCCTCCGAAGGGTTAGTTTCAGAAGGCTGAAAAACTTGTGCGTCCGAAGGACCAGCCAGCTCCACGTGGGAGTCGGAGGCGGTCTGTGGTTCTGTGGAAGTGGTCGTCAGAAGCTGCGAAGGCGCCTCGTTGAAAACCGGAGAACTGGCGACTGGCCTAGAAGAGGCCTCGTCGTCAGTTTTGGGCCTCGGATGCCTGTCCTTGTCTTTGCGCTTTTTGTGTATTCCGGTCGTCGGAAGATCCGACGGCATGGTGTAATTGAATTTTCTGCCAAAATAATGTCGGGCAAAATCAAACCGCCGTTTAATAGTGCTCTTGTTAAACCTAGCAGAAAACCGACAACCAGTGACGTCGTGGTCTGGGCCTAGGCATGGGATACAATAGGAATGGAAATCCTTATGAGGTATTTGCTTTCCACAAGAAATACAGTTATTAACTTTTACTAACATCGGTCTGAGGCAAGAAAAAGTTTCCCCAACGGGGTACTTAGCTTTGTAGAAGACTTTGGTTCTGGATTCAGAATGAAAATCTCAGGAGTAGGCCAACCGGTACTTGCGAACTGCTTTTGCTTCGGGCACCGTGCGGCAAGAAAGACTGAGGAAAATGGTGTCGGCTGCATCTTATATACCCCTGTCGCACTGATGTCAGGGAGGAGGCGACAGCAACTGACGCAAGAAAAGACTTTGGAACTCGGGCCGACTGGGGAACCGCCTGACGGCAGGATAACCCAAATGTAAAGACTGCAGCAGTGTAACACGATGAACATTCACAGACGCACAGGTGAAAACAGGAAGTTATGTACTCACTATAACGTTCGATGTATGTAGTCCATCTCGCCTCACATTCTTACCCGTGCGTACTCGGCCAAACTTTTGTAGCTCGAAGTCTTCTATTGGCTGGGCTAAGCAGGTATCCCATGGTGCACTGCTCCATATCCCCAGATCTAGTTTGCTGCAATACTCATTCATACCCCATGCATACACAACATCCAGATAAAAAGAATAAGCTTAAGTAAAGGGAACTCTGTAAATAACAACCTAACCTCCAGATCCTCCAGGAAAGGGGAAGGTGGGAGGGTAGGTAAGAATGTGAGGCGAGATGGACTACATACATGGAACGTTATGGTGAGTACATAACTTCTTGATGTTATGTAGTCCTATCTCGCCTACATTCTTACCCGTGGGACAGCGTCCCTAGCACCTACATCCTGGGTGGCTCATAGGAAAATACTCCTGAGTACTGTGGAGCCAAAGGACGACCTGCCCCTAGAAACCACGTCCAATTTGCAATGAGAAACAAATGTGTGAGGAGAAGCCCAAGTAGCTGCAGCACATATATCATCCATTGACAATCTGGCTTGATAAGCTGTAGATGTAGAAACAGCCCGAGTAGAGTGAGCCTTGACCGGAAATGGCAGATCTTTTTCTCCTGCTTGGTAGGCAAAAGAGATGCAACTAGATATCCATCTGGATATGGAGATCTTGGAGACCGGGAATCCAATTTTGTTTTCCGAAAAGGAGACAAATAGTTGATCAGACTTCCGGATATCTTTTGTTCGGTGCAGATAGAAACGTAACTGTCGGCGTACATCCAATTGATGAAATTTAAATTCTGCCTTGTTTGAAAATTGAGGAAAGAATACAGGCAACTCAATGGATTGATTAAGATTAGACACGGAAGCCACTTTAGGAAGAAAAGAAGGGTTTGGTCGAATAGAAACCCTGTCCTTATGGAAGATTAAGTAAGGAGGTTTGATAGAGAGGGCTTGAATTTCTGAAACTCGCCTTGCTGAAGTGATTGCTGTTAAGAAGGCTGTTTTCCAGGTCAAGAATTTCGATTCACAGGTAGCTGCAGACTCGAAAAGTGGTGAAGTAAGGGATTGTACAACAAAATTGAGATTCCAAGGCATGATAGGTTCAGAGACGGTGGACAGAGTAACAGAGTACCCTTCAGGAAAGCCTTGCAGAGTCTATGAGCCATGAGACTAGGTTCATTAGCCACATGAAAATTAGAGATCGCTGCCAATTGAACTTTGATGGTAGCTGATGCGGAACCCTGATGGAAAAGCATAGACAAAAACTCCAAGACTGAAGCAATTGGAGCTGTGTAAGGATCAGTTCCTTGGGTATGCGGCCAAATAGAAAACCTCTTCCATTTGCTGGAATAAATCTTCCTAGTAGATGGCTTATGAGAGGAAGACAAAATGTAAACCACTTCCGGTGAAAATTTATGAAGCCTAACTAACGACGGAAGTGGAGTAGCCCGGCTGTCAACCGGAGGGTCATCAGAGAGGGGTGGAAATGTCCCGACATGTGTGTCAGCAAATCTGGTTGAGGGTCCAGAATCCAAGGGGTGTCCACAATGTATGGTTGAAGAAAAGGGAACCAGACTTGATGAGGCCAGTGTGGAACAATCAGAATCATTCTGCTTCCTAAGGATTGCACTTTCTAAATCACCTTTGACAGTAAGGGAAACGGGGGGAAAGTATAAAGCAGACCGGAGGGCCAATCGTGAACCAGAGTGTCCCTGGGTGACTCCCCCTGTGGGGGGATCAGCTTGAAGTAGTTGCTGCATTTGGCATTGAAGGGGCTGGCAAAAAGGTTGCAGCAAGGCTGACCCCATCTGCTGAAGATTCGTTCTGCAATTAGACGATTCAGGGACCACTCGTAAGGCATCAGAATAGCTGTGCTTAGCCTGTCCGCAATCACGTTGGACTTCCCCGGGATGTGCATTGCCATCAGAAACCGTTGGGAAGTTACTGACCACTGCTACACTCGCATGGCCTCTCTGCACAGGGGGTAAGACCTGGTTCCCCCTTGCTTGTTTAGATACCACACTATTGACATGTTGTCCGAGTGTATTGCAATCGTCCCTAGAGGTAAAAAGCTCTGAAGTGCTTGCAACAGAGGTAGCACTGCTCTCATCTCTAGGACGTTGATATGCAGATGTATCCCGTGATCTTGCCACGTGCCTTGGACTGTCCTGCCAAGATAATGCTCCCTCCCCATCTGGGAGGTGTCCGTGGTCACTGTGGCAACCGGGATGGGTGGAACGAAGGGTTTTCTCCCATCCAAATTATTGGTGCAAAGCCACCAACTGAGGTCCTTTTTGCATCTGTCCGTGAGCAAAATGGCGTGAGAAAGTGGAAATTTTTGGAGAGACCATTGAACAAAGAAGAGCCATTGGAGAAATCTCGTGCAATCTCACTAGAGGGACCAACATAATTGTTGCTGCTATGATCCCCAAGAGTTGGAGAACCCATCTTGCCTTCGCTTTCCTCAGGAGCATCAGGATGTGTACTTGTTGTTGAAAGACTCTGATCCTCTCCTGCGGTAAAAATGCTCGCATTCGAATGGTGTCTAATTCTGCGCCTATAAAGGTGACGCTGTGAGGGCAACAAAGCAGAATTTTCCCAATTTAGTATTATGCCCAACTGCTGACATAGAGTGATGGTAGCATCCCTGGTTTGGACTAGTTGATGTCTGGTGGGGGTGTTAAGGAGCCAGTCGTCCAGATACGGAAACACTTGGAATCCCTGACGTCTCAAGTGAGCCATCACCACCGCCATACACTTGGTGAACACCTTGGGGGCTGTGGTGAGACCAAAGGGCAGGGCTCGAAACTGGAAATGACTGGCTCCCAGCCAGAAGCGTAGGTGACTCCTGGACGCCCTGTCCATTTTTACATAGTAGTAAGCATCCTTGAGGTCGATGGAGCACATCCATACCTCCTCTCCCTACAATGGGAGAATCGATTGTAGTGTGAACATATGGAACTTGGGACTTCTGTATATAGTTCTTCAGTTGGCTGAGATCTAATATGGGTCTCAGGTCCCCTGTTCTTTTCGGCATCAAAAAGAATCTTGAGCAAGTCCCTAATCCGATTTGGTCTGAGGGGACACGCTGGATGGCTGCTTTTCCTAGCAGCTTTGAAACTTATGAGGCTGCTTGATCCCTTTGACTGGGTGGAACATCTGGGATTTTTCTGATTGAAGGGGGGTTTGATGTAAAGGGAATGAGGTAACCTCCGGAAATTATTTGTAATACCCATCGGTCCTGGGTGATGCTTTCCAGGCTTCCGGATATAACGAAATTCGACCACCGACTGGCTCCGGATAAGCACAGCCAGGCACTCCCTCAGGAACGAGAGTAGGGAGAGCCGTGAAAGGAATCGCGCTCTCCCGAATTGCTGGGGCCCCCTCTGCCTCTAGGGCGGCGTCTCCCTGAATAACCTCTCCCTCCTCTGCCTCTGGAGGGAGAATCACCTTGTGCAGCAGGAAAAAACCTCTGTGATTTCTTGAACCACATCTTCCCACCACGCTGGGCCTTGGGGTAAGGCCTAGAAGGAAGGGAAAAATGGACCCCTATGGCAGACAGGGTCTTTCCCTCTTGCTTGCACCTGGTGAGGGTGTCTTTCACTTTGGTTCCGAACAAAGAAGAACCATCAAAGGGGGGCGTCAGTGAAGGAAGACTTGAAGGCCTCCGCGAAGTGACACAGGCGCAGCCAGGCTTGCCTTCTAAGGGCAACTCCTGAGCTTGCTGCCCTACTCGCTCCCTCGGCTGCATACAAAATGAGCTGCATGGAGGAGATGACAATGGAATTGAGGGTAGACACCAGTCGTTCTCCCGCAGTAGTGGGAGAATAGATTGCAGTGTGACCATCCGGAACTTTACTTTTGGTACTGCCAGGTTAAAGAGAGAGAGGTCCAGGATGGGCCTCGCGTCCCCCATCTTTTTTGGCACCAGAAAAAACCTGGAGTAAAACCCTGACCTGAGCTGATCTGGGGGGACGGGCTGGATGGCTCTTTTTTGTAAGAGCTGCTGAATTTCTGCAGCAGCTGCCTCCCTCTGATTGGGTGGTACATCGGGGAGGCTTCTGATTCTGGGGGTTACAAGAAAGGGTTCCTAGAAGTCACAATGTTGGAGCCAGGCTTGCCTCCTCATGACCAGCCCGACTCCGCCTGCTCTAGCGGCTCCCTCAGTGGTGCGAGACAAAAGCCGCATACAGGTGTTGGAAATAGAATGTAGGGTGGACATTCGGGAGGAATACAGTTGCTTGTCCCCTTCCGACATGGACCCTGGGGGGGAAGCAGCGTATTCTTTGATTAGATCCCACTGCATCTGAATGACATGTGCCATATAGTTCAGGGCCCTCATGGAGAAGGTCGTTGAACTGAAGGCCCGCTTCCCAAGGCGGTCCATCGCGCAAGACTCCTTGCTTGGCGGATGAACCGTGAGGCTCTCCTGAGCCAACTCTCTCATGGCGACTGCCGCCACCAACATGGCATCCACAGGGGGACCTCTGCTCCAATGGGTTCTCTCTGACGGGGGGCTCAAGATTTTGTCCGGGCGCTTGGGAACAGACTCTACAGTGTCCGGCTCCCTCCAAGCCCTAGTGGCTATAAGATCCACCAAGGGGTCGGGGGGAGGGGACACCCAAGAGGTAGATGGCCCTGCCTCGAACGCCTCTAGGAATACGGACTCATCGGAGGAAGCCTTGGGGGCAGACCACCCACCCCTTATTCTGAGCATTTCCACGATGTCTCCAAAGGAGACATCCTCGGGGGGGTGACCTTGGGGAGCCTTCCCCTTCATCCAAGTCCGTATCTTTGGTGAGGGACTCAGGGGAGTCCACGTGCCTCCTCTTGCACTTCGACTTGCAAGGAACCTCCTCGGGGGGGGGGCTGTCCGAGGAGTCCTCACCAGCAATATCCTGTTCCAATGGAACACCTAGAGGCGTTGAAGCAGGCTGCCCCGAAGGCCGGGTGAGGGGAGCCAGGACCAGCTGAGAGGGAGTGCAGGGGAGAGCCGAAGCCAGGACCGGAGGCCTGGATGCACTCAACAGTACCGTCTCCACCACCGTGAAAGCCGAGGGGGAGCCGCTCTCTGATGGATCCGAGAAACGACTCCCACTCTGATCCGAGGCGGGGATCGGACCCGGAGCCGAGATATCTGATCCAAAGGACCCGCGCGCTCCAACCGGGACGGGGCCAAAAGCACACCGAGTCCCTCGGATCCGAAGCTCGGCCCACGGCTCTGAGAGGTCGGATCCGACAAACTCGAGGGAATCGTCGAAGCCGAAGTGCCTAGCACTGCCGGCTCCGACCCACCCCCGGATCTAACGCGGCTCGGCTCCGACAGCTCTGAACCCGGAAGGCGGGTCGGAGAAGGAGCGATAGGAGCAAAAAAGGGGGTTGAGCTCCCCCCCCGGAGAGTGTGGGTGGCAAGAGCACTCCCATCTGCATCTGGGCCTGGATGAACCTCATCATCCGGTCCATGTCCGCATCTGACATACTGAAGGTGGACCTCGAGGAGGCCACCGAGGCATGCCTGGAGTGCCGCCTCGATGACCTCGACGGGGACTGGGTTACCTCCTCCTTGGGTCCCGGTGTGAAGCAAAGGGATCGGATCCGAGGAGGAGGCGAACCAGAAACCCTGGAGGGAGAAGCCCGTTTGGCAGGCAGGGCCGAGGAGTCGTCTTCGGCCCGCCGCTTAAGGTGATTCTCCCTCCGCTTCTCTCTCCTGGCATCCCTCACCTCCGAAGCCACAGTGGGAGGTTGAGTCCCGGCCGGAGGGAGGGGGGCAGGAGTGGCCGCTACCGAGGACTGGGTAGCGGCCGGGTCTAGGGGCAAAAGGCCCGACAGAACTAGCTTCGACCTCCAATCCTTAAGTGCCCTGGGGTTGAACGCAGCGCAAATCGCGCAACCCGAAGAGAGGTGTTCAACCCCAAGGCACCTAACGCACCGAGTGTGGCCATCAGCCGGTGAAAGCTTGTGACCACACTCGGTGTATTTCGAAAAAATGGCTTTAGGGGCCTCCGACATCACTAAAAAAAAACATACCCGCTAGGCCCCTACACACTACACACACACACACACACACTGTGACAAGCGAGGGCAGGGAGGAGAAATAATAGATAAAAAATTAAGCTATTTTAGCTAAAAGGAGTGAAATTAGCGCTAAGGAAAACCTAAACACACACACAAACACTCGCTCAAAGAGAGTATAAGAAAAAAAATGAAAACTTTCTTTTCTCACAAAATTTGACCAAGAGCTCTGGAATCTAGCTGTTGCTTGAAGAGCGGCAAACTAGATCTGGGGTCAGTCAGGGTTGGTAGGGGATTATGGGTAAAGGGAGGAGCTAGGAGCTCGGATCTATGCTGTGATAGAAGTTGCCGGCTCGGATCTGAGATTGGATCCGTATCTCAAAGGTTGCTGACAAATGAAGTTCCTACTTCAGATCTAATGACACTAGACTGGGAGGCATGTCATAGATCAAATATACAGTATGGGTGGGCAACTGCAAAGCCACCAAGTATAAGAACACACAACACAAGGGGGGGTGGTGCTAAAATTACAGTTCCTAGCTGTAGCCACTAAATGAAAGTTTTAAACAGATCAAGGAGCAAGCAGACTCTAGAGAATGCTTTTAACTGTAAACAGACAGTTATAGTAATGCACACTATTACAGTTCCTAGCTGTAAAACACAGAAACCTCAAAAATCAAAAATGTACAGAAAAGCTCGGATAGAGCACTCACAAACAGAAAATACAACTCTCAGTATGAAAAAGCAGTTTACAGTTAAGTAATTCAATAAACATGCAATTAGAGTAATGAAACAGTATCTAGCAATGAAAAATACAGTTAAAACAGTACATAAATTCAGTGAAACAATAAAAAAGCTTTATAACAGTGCAAAAGGTAGTAGATCAACTGTATAGCACAATTATAAGTGTTTCAGAAGTGCAGTTTAGTGAAATAAGTGTAAGAAATAACTTATCCTGCTCTTGGAATCTTAAGGAATTTCCACTTAGTTTCAGTAATGAAACACAATCCACAGTTTGAGCAATACAAGCACAACCTTTTCAAGACACAGGGTTTATATACCAGTAAGGATGGAAGAGTTAGAAGATCAAATTACTACTCAGCCCCTGCTATTACGCAATCACTCATACTACAGAAGGTCATGAGGCATTGTTACTCTCAATAATAATGAAGACAGACTATGAGCAGAAAATGGCTGCCAGAAACACAGGAAACTCAAACAAAACTTCCAGCCTAGACAGCAGGCCTCTATCAAGATTATGCCACCTGAGCAGAACACAGTAACCTCACTTTAAAAGCATAGAAAGGACACCCACACAGAGAAAATACAAGTCTCAGTATGAAAAAGCGGTTTACAATTTAGTAATTAAATAAAAATGCAATTATAGTAATGCACACTATTACAGTTCCTAGCTGTAGCCACTAAATGAAAGTTTTAAACAGATCAAGGAACAAGCAGACTCTAGAGAATGCTTTTAACTGTAAACAGACAATTATAGTAATGCACACTATTACAGTTCCTAGCTGTAGCCACTAAATGAAAGTTTTAAACAGATCAAGGAACAAGCAGACTCTAGAGAATGCTTTTAACTGTAAACAGACAGTTATAGTAATGCACACTATTACAGTTCCTAGCTGTAAAACACAGAAACCTCAAAAATCAAAAATGTACAGAAAAGCTCGGATAGAGCACTCACAAACAGAAAATACAACTCTCAGTATGAAAAAGCAGTTTACAGTTAAGTAATTCAGTAAACATGCAATTAGAGTAATGAAACAGTATCTAGCAATGAAAAAAACAGTATAAAACAGTACATAAATGCAGTGAAACAATAAAACAAGCTTTACAAAAGTGCAAAATGTAGTAGATCAACTGTACAGCACAATTATAAGCATTTCAGAAGTGCAGTTCAGTGAAATAAGTGTAAGAAATTACTTATCCTGCTCTTGGAATCTTAAGGAATTTCCTCTTAGTTTCAGTAATGAAATACAATCCACAGCCTGAGCAATACAAGCAAAACCTTTTCAAGACACAGGGTTTATATACCAGTAAGGATGGAAAAGTTAGAAGATCAAATTACTACTCAGCCCCTGCTATTTCCCAATCACTCGTACTACAGAAGGTCAGGAGGCCTTGTTACTCTCAATAATAATGAAGACAAGACTATCAGCAGAAAATGGCTGCCAGAAACACAGGAAACCCAAACAAAACTACCAGCCTAGACAGCAGGCCTCTATCAAGATTATGCCACCTGAGCAGAACACATTGGCTCTTCTTGACAGAGGCTCAGTTAATTAATCAATGGGGCGGTGAAAGCTGACTCACTCTGGCTAGGCTTATAAATGCCCTCGGGCAGATAGCCTAGTACCTACCTATGAACAAGCTTCGTGAGAAGCTCTCAATCAGCAAATTAAATAATAATCAGCAACAAAGTAACTGCAGTAATACCCTTTGTCTGTTTAACCCAAATAAAATAATCATTAGCAGCAAGGTATCTGCAGTAATACCCTTCATCTACTCAACCCAAATGAAATAATAATCAGCAGCAGCAAGGTATCTGCAGTAATACCCTTCATCTACTTAACCCAAATGAAATAATAATCATCTGCAGTAATGCCCTTCATCTACTTAACCCAAATGAAATAATAATCATCAGCAGCAAGGTATCTGCAGTAATGCCCTTAATCTACTTAACCCAAATGAAATAATAATCATCAGCAGCAAGGTATCTGCAGTAATACCCTTCATCTACTTAACCCAAATGAAATAATAATCATCTGCAGTAATGCCCTTCATCTACTTAACCCAAATGAAATAATAATCATCAGCAGCAAGGTATCTGCAGTAATACCCTTCATCTACTTAACCCAAATGAAATAATAATCATCTGCAGTAATGCCCTTCATCTACTTAACCCAAATGAAATAATAATCATCAGCAGCAAGGTATCTGCCGTAATGCCCTTCATCTACTTAACCCAAATGAAATAATAATCATCAGCAGCAAGGTATCTGCAGTAATACCCTTCATCTACTTAACCATTATTAAGACAGTCAAACTGGTGTCACAGTCAGTACATGTTTATGCATGCTTTCTATTACTAGCACAACTGTGTAATCTTGACTTAGTTACTATTTTTTGCTACTTTCTTCTCCTCATTCCAAATCCATACCATTTCTCCTACAGTTGCAGGAACACTTCTTAACGGAGGCAATCACACAGAGTAAATCATCAGATGGGTTTATCCCCTCCAAATTAATGTGCAATGATACACAGGGACACAATTTGGCAGGACTGCACTGCTAAGCTTATAAAGGCTCTGGTGACTATTATTATAATATACAACTATGAACCTATTTGTCTACTAGGTGATTTCTTATAATACTCCATTCCTTTGCCATCTTCTGTTCTTTATAACCATAAGCCTTGTAACATCAACTCAGTCAGGATGTCTAGCAAAAACTCAAAACTGGTGGTGGTGGGGAAATGCACTTAATGGATAATGTCCAAGGGCAGGATCTAAAAAGATGCAGAGGGACCCAAATGTTGCACAAAGATGGGGAAAACTTAATTTGCCTGCTCCTTTAGCGAGTGTCCCCCTTCAAGTGCCCTTACCTTCTCAATAGCATGATTCTAAATGACTACTCCAAACCTCAATCATGTAATGAAAGATGAAGTGGCAGTGATGAATGAGATACTGCGGGTACCACGTGCGAAGGGGATTACACAAGTGATTACATCATCTTCCTCTGTACAGGGCATGACTAAAGCTGCATCTGGAGTAATGTCCACAGTTCCAGAATGCAAAACTCATGAAGATAATTTATGATGTTGCAAAGTGTGGTAAGAAGAGCTAATAAACCAGTGAAGATGAATGGTATGCCTTAACAATAATATTAAGACAACATTTAGCACGTACATATAAAATAGACAAAAGAGAAACAACCTGCATTCTATGTGGACAAAAATGGAAAGGAAATAGAGGAAAGGATGGCAAGTTGTCTGAAGAAATGTACAATTAAGACTTAAGAAATACTTCACAAGGAATGTGAATGGGTCCAGGATGCACTGCTTGAGGCAATGATAAGAAAACAAACACTGCTTCACACAGAGGGTAGTAGTACCTGGTAATGTACTAACTGAGGCAATGACACAGAGTAATTCATCAAATGGGTTTAAAGCTGCTTGAAAGAGGATGAGAAGGGGCTGCTAGTAAAGTATTCGACAACTGCAACATTTCAATGAAAGCAAAAGGCACAGCTCTTTTTTCACCTGAATCTCTGTACAGTCTCAGATACGTCTCACACTGTGACAAAAGCCTCTGAAATATTCTTAACTCCTAACCTATTTCCATTCTAGATGACATTTGTTCTGTGCCACTATGTACAGAGAGATATGCCAACCAAAGCCTGCTAAAAATCAAAAATTCTTTCTCCCTGTATGGCATACAATCATCCATTAAAAATCAGATAACACAGTGAGTTCAAGTTACTGAAGAACAAAATATAATTTCAAAAACTGTTTTTACTTGCCTCGATAGTGTTCCATACGGGTATGGTGAGTAATACCCTGAGATCGGAAACTCAGACTTAGAATGTAGCGGGGGTCCGAGCTGTCACGGACCAAGAATGACCCATCTGGCTTTCCTTTCAGCTTCATCTCAGCATCTTCCCAGTTCATAGGACCCCAGTACCAGCCACACTGTCATGGAAGACAAAAACAAATGATTCAAATGTAATATTTTAGTTTTGTTAAAACTGTGTACTTTTTGTGTGAAATGTTAATAAAGGACAGAGTTAAAAAAAAAAAAAAACAACGGCTGGCAAAATCAATTACAAATGCTGTGTGATCCATTTTTTTAAAATAAGTAGCAGTCTTTTGCTTAAGTTATAGCATCAAAATCTACAATGTAAAAGTCTTCTTCTTTCGGCTTTTCCCGGTTAGGGGTCACCACAGCGCATCACCTGTCCACTCATGATTGGCAGTGGAGTTTTACAGTGTCAAACTGCCAGCCCGGCGCCCAACCTTCTACAGAAGGCACACACACACACACACACACACACACACACACACACACACACACACACACACACACACACACACACACACACACACACAAAACTAAGGCCAATTTAGAGTGTCCAATCCACCTACAGCA